>NC_084533.1:14585537-14885537 GCF_024500275.1 Phycodurus eques
ATATTGTCAACACATTGCATTGCACTGTGTCACATTTGCTTTCCTTGTTTGATTAATTGGAGACTCAAACGCTGTCTCACTGGTATGGTCACATTTACATGCAAACGAAGCAAACACTATCTCATCTGCAAAACCCAGGGTGCAAACGTAAGCCTGATCAGAATGTCAGTCTAACAGACCTGAACCATAGTGGAGAACCAACCTAAACTTTACCTCTTGGTGGTAAAGTGGCTTACGTCTTCTGGGTTAAGCTCTTGTGCCACTGCAACCCTAAACAGGATAAACTGCATAGAAAATGAATGAATAGATGTTTTTTACAGATAGGTCACCTGTTGCTTTAGCATATAACTGGTAGCCTGCAAATGCATTTTAATATATTTGTGCTTGAGCGGGGGGGGATAATTTTCAAAAGTAAGATTTATACGGGTTCACAATTACATTGTGGATATTATTATTAGTCATGCCAGAGAATCCAGATGAGCTCTTGGGGATAGTTTAAATGACACTGCCCTTTCTAGAAGGCAGGGTAGAAACAGACGCCACCAGAGCTTTCTTGCTAATATATAAAAATTAAGTAGTGTAGTCAAAGACCTGCCTTAATATCCCCTGTGGAGAAAGGGCCACTGTCCCATCACAACAGTCCTTGCAGCTCCCACTGCCAAATATGTCTATACTCTCAATTTACTATTTCTAATCCTGTCTGAAAGCTTATCTTGTATGTCAGGCTTCTTCCTAAATTGGCTTGTGTTCTTTGTGATTGATTAAAGTACCGTAACCTATCTTTATCAGCCACCCTGAACTTTGTCTTCTTGCCAAATCTATTAGGTAATGCATCCTTTGTTATTGTGCAGGTTGGTGTTTTCTTTCCTTCTATTTGCAGAAACACACTGCCTCATTTACAACAGAAACCCTAGCTACCTTCATCCCAAATAGTGGTGCAGGCCTCAGCTCACAACAGTTTGTGACAAATGGGGCATCCTAATTCAATACAGCTTTATTCAATTGAATGGGCTTAAATGTATCATCAGTCCAGAACCATGAGGAGAGATATGCTTACGTTAAGACACATTTGGCAAGCCCTCTTTTTCTCTTATTCTTTTGACTGATACCATTCACGGTCATTTGAAATACTTCCATGTACCCTGACATTTAGCGAACATTGGGATTGTAATTCATGTGTTCTTAAGCCGTAATATTCCCCATGCCGTTGCACAAAGAGGAGAGGTTGCCCTGATATTACTGCTGACGCCAGAGTCCTAGACGCTTCACTTAGAGCGTCTCCAGTAGGACATTCAAGCACACCCTCAACAAAATCCGTGAGACAAGAGTAGGTCACTGTGCTAGCAAGCACACATCCTTCTACTTAGTTGCTGGCTCTCAAGGTCACATAGTTTGGCGTCACACACACAAACAGTCACCACTTTCTAAAATCCATGAGCTCTTGCTGTCCAACGTATAGAAGCAATTTTCACCGGTAGCTCTGAATTGTGGATGACCTCCTGTGCAGCACATGCAGCACAAACAACCTGCATACTGAGATTTAAGGATTAATTGAAATCCCATCCCTCTACTTTAAACCTGATATAAGACAACGCTAATGTCTGAATGCTGAGAAGTAGGCCATGTCGAAAACACTCTCGGGAAATCTGGCCTCAGGTTGTGTACACTTCCTCAAAAACTACATACACGTCTCTAGGGTTGTAGCTCTCCTCTTAATCTTTACCAAAACTAGAACATACTGTATACAGGGCAAAAATGCATTCTATATGGGGAATATTCTCTCCTGTTCTCTTTTCTTTTTAGCCTGGCTATCACACCCTCAAAGGTGTGCCGATTCTCCCGCAATGACTTTTGCCACACCTCCCGTGCTACCTGGCTTGTTTACGCGTAACGGCTCGAGAGGCAAGACTCATTGAAGTCAGGAATGTGGAGTTTTCCTGAGAAATGCAAATGACATTGAACTCCACCTGGAAAACATGCAAAATCTACCTCCGTAGCGGATACGGAAGTTAATTATCGCTTCACTGATGACGTCCTCACCGCTTTATTCATATGCGATATTGTGCTCATGACTGAATGCATCGGTGCAGGTGCTACGCCATTACCTCCAAATTGCACGTTTATATATCATATTATGCCAAAAATCAAAACGTTAGTTTATCACTACACAAGTGGGAGGAGCGCATGCACTCAGCAGGAACGTGGACCATGGCCCTGTGCACCTCAACGCAGCAAAGGAAGGACAAGGGGAGGATGTTGCAAATAATTACTTTACAGTATCCATCCATCCATTTTCTGCACCGCTTCTCCTCACTAGGGTCGGGGGCGTGCTGGAGCCCATCCCAGCTATCCTCGGCGAGAGGCGGCAAACACTCTGAACTGTTCGCCAGCCAATCGCAGGGCACAAAGAAACAACCATCCGCACTCACATTCACACCTACGGGCAATTTAGAGTCTTCAATCAACCTACCATGCATGTTTTCGCGATGTGGGAGGAAACCGGAGTACCTGGAGAGAACCCACGCAGGCACGGAGAGAACATGCAAACTCCACACAGATGAGGCCGGGATTTGAACCCCGTTCCTCAGAACTGTGAGGCATATGTTCTAACCAGTCATCCACCGTGTCGCCAACTGTACTGTATATTCAATAAAACATGTACATACTGTGGTGACCATGTCATGGCTTTAACTGGTGTAAAATTGTGAACATCCCTAGAAATGCAGATTGACAATCCTTTGGTATATTGGTTGTGCTGTCCCCTGCACAGGTATTTGTTTGGCTATCCTGTTGTCATACAAATGTACGTTTCTAATAAATAACATTTAAATTAATGTTGATGTTAAAAAAAAAAGAAGAACACTTAGTGACAGTGGCAGGTTGAATACATTTATGTACCATATGGTGTTTCACCTTCATGGGGCGCCGTACTGACTACAGCCTCCAGAGTGCGAAGGAAGAAAGAATGTACGAGGGTGCGTACATGACATACTTAAGTGCACGGGAGAATCTGCGCAGCCAAAGAAGCACGGCGCTGCACATCTTTTCTGACTTGAGCACAGGGGATAATTATTTTAAAAAATGTATGAAGTAGTATTATAGCCATATGGAAAAGAACAAAAAATTTATAATATTATCACCACTTCATTCTGTAGGTTTTTTTTAGGGGAAGCACAAGAAAAACAATCTGATCTGGTGTGTAAATTAATCATTTTTACTGGAGAATATTGTAATAAAGATGCTGAGAAGCAGACTGAACACACCAAACCTCCTGAGTTACACTTTCAAATAAGAGAAACTGAATGAGTCTAGGACAGAAAATGTGTTATGAAAAATCAAATACCACAGCAAAAACATCCTGTAGGCATTCTGTAAAATTTCTTTCCACACATCCATAAATACACTTGATACATGACTAGATGTAAGAATATTACCACAAATAATTTGTTGCAGCTGAACTGCTTCCTTTTAGACTCATTCAAACTCCTTTTTGGGGATCGCGCAGTGTTTCTTAAAAAAATAAAAATAAAAATTAAGGGAAATTAGGGTATTGCTCCAACATCTGTGAGTTAACTAGCTCGAACGAAAAGTCACATTGGATCACATCCGGCTTCAACATTCCAACTTTAGGGCATATTATTTATTCATTCATATGCTGACATCCAAACTATGCCTTAAATGTTGGCACTTTGCAAACTATGTTTCGGCACCCAAGCTGTGCAGATACAAGTGCAAGTTGCAGGCGCTTGCGGAGGAAAGAATGTTCCTTTTACCAGTCATGAATGCAGAAGAGACAGAACAACGAGGCCATTGTTGTTTTCTCACTGAAGAGCCCTGGAGCATGTGCAAAGCAGCAAACAAAATTATAAAAGTGCCTACATGTTGGCTGTAAGATTTAATGTGGCTACAAGGCTTCGCCTTAATTTTCATTGACACTAAACGCAAAGCCCTCAGAGCCAGAATCATGTTAGTTATTGTGAATATTTAACCCTGATGTAAACAGATAGACAAGCTGTCAAGCTGTGCATGTTCTTGTTTTGTGAGTTGATGGGGGAGCACATACTTAAAGAAAATTATCCCTCTGTAGGTATACAATCCATCTATTTATGCAGAGCGGGTTCATGATGGCATTGATTTTCACAGTGGGGTAAAGAAAAATTACAATTACAATTATAGCCAATGCTCTTTTATTCACATTTTTGTTTCAACTGTAATCATGATATCTGAGACTGTAGCTGTTACAGCAAATATTAATTTCTGACAATCACCTTCCACACAAGGAATCCATATTTGATAGATGCAAAGAAAAGGTTTTTAGTTGAACAGAGCTGTCTCCTATGTGCTGGATTAAGTTCTATCGGTATAATGATTAGAGAGGGCCTGTTTTTTATTTGTTTTCAAAGAGGCATTTTACTCTTGATAGAATAATGACTGGGTTGTGTCTCCGGAGGCAACACATGCTCATCAAAAGAGCGGGCTTTGTCCAACGATCCATAAACCTGTACCACCACTTACCATGAAATACGTGCTAGATTACTTAAGAGAAAGAGCAAAATCAATGAGGAACAATGTCTCCCAATTTACAGCGTGATCATGGTGGATTGTGTTGTATATCATAAGGCGTTGGTGTACAACTATAACTGTACTGTTGCGGGGCTGCTCGTGTTTTAGGATGAGCTTGGAATTCCTTGGTGGTGTTCTTGCTTTTCTTATCAATAACTCTGTCAGAGGCTGCCAGAAGATTTGGTAGCTCTTGATACCCAGAGCTATAAATCTGGGCCAAGGGTTGTGTGGGATGCTCAGATAAATGGGTTGGCCATTGTTTCACTGCAACATTGTTTGTCTTTACTTTCCTCTTCTACTTGGGATTTAGTACACTGCTGTCCTTGGTCATCTCTCTGCAACAGCGGCTCTGGATTGGGTTTGAGTCAGTCCTGTTGCCCCAAGATTACACGAATATCCTCCATTCAAACATTCACCACTGTGCATGCTCTACTGTTTTGTTTGCTTTTTATCTCTAGCTGGATTTAGTTTTGCGTGGGTATGGGTGTGTGTCTTGGATTAAAAGGGAAACTGAGGATCCATATTGAACCTCAAGTTATTCCACATGGTGCATAACATCGAGCGTATTTTGCACTCAAGTTTTCTGTTCAGGACATTTGAATTCAACGACAGACCTTTATATGTGATGCAGCTCTTTATCATGCGTATGCAGCAAAGCATCAACGTGAAACAAAAGTGGGCCATGGAGGCACAAAACACAATTATCCCCGAGGAAATATGTCACATTTCCAGCGCCTTTTGTGATAAGGTTCCCTCAGTCGAGCCTTCGAATGTCGCCTTTTAACACACACTGTGGGGAACAAAGGCAAAGATATGGCTTATTAGGTCACTTCTGAATCCTTTTACACACTTATCATTGATCTGTTGGGTAAATCCCATGGGTATCATTAAAATCAACCTGGAGGAGACGAAAGAGTGTGAATGTGTTCGCTGCTTAATGACTTGGCTTCCGGTGCATTTTAAGAGAATGGTCGAGCTTGGTTGCATTTGTCTATAAAAATGAAAAAAAACAAAACAATGCGCTTTCACTTAAATGTCCTAAGCAAAACGAGGTTCAAGAATACAACTTTAATAACATGTTATTATTCTTCAAGAAACAACGGCAAACATCTCATTAGCTAACATATTACTGGGTGCCAGGCAACCAAAAGGCTCCAACAGTAATTGTCACTGTTTGCTTTGGAGTTGGGGGTTGTATAGAGTTTGAAATGTGTGTGTAGCAGGTTTAGACTGGAGTGATTAAAGAGAATAAAAGATTAGAATGCCTGCAAATTCTGGGGTGTCAGAAAATGCTGAATCATTTAGTGTGTTCCAAAATGGCGACGAGATAGGGCTCAATCAAAATCCCCACAAACCCAAGCATACTGTTCTGTAGTATCTGCTGCTTGCTGTTTGTACTCAATATGCACTAAAGCTGTCCTTAGAATGAACAAAACAAACGTGCAATATTTTGTTTGGACTGTCGTTTTCCTGGTGCAGAGCTAACCTGTCAGGAAGCAAAGCCTTTTCCAACCTCATCACTTTCGTCTTGTTTCAAACTCATCTCTTTTTGTCCTCTCTAATACGCTCTCCATTGCTGCAACACTCGCAGAACCGTGTGTGTCCCCACCGTATCATTTTGCTCTTCAGATTCAGGATTGAGCTGCCCATCACCATTATGTCATTCAACACCTGACTCTGCTCATACTCACAGAGGGCAACGAAAGCCCCTGAAAAAGCTAAAACCCTCAAGTTGATCTTGCCAAATTCACCTTCAGGTTGTAATCCCTCAAGAGTCACAATAACAGTACACGAGAGACTTTGACAAGACAAGTTTGACAAGACTCAAGGTGAATAAATGTCACATGTTTTAGAGTACGTCCTACACAATGATGGCATTCTCCATATTTTATAAGATTACAGATTTCGCAGCACATCTCTTGGCCAGTTTTTGCAAAACCACTCAAATCTGGGCTACTTAAAGGATCAGTTAAAGTGCCTTGAGGATCCCTTTAGTCTTATGAGTTCGCCCACATAGGCCAAAGTCTTCAAAAAAGTGAACTTTCCCGGGTTTCCACAAGGCTCATCAAACTGTCAGGCTGTACTTTTACTCAAACCATTGTCATTGTGACCTACAGCCACAAATTCATCAGAACTGCCATCTTGGGAGAGTAAGGCACAAGGCTATTTCTGTAATGACCCAGATTTCCAGGTGAATCGGGATCTGTATCAACGTAATGAGCTGCAGCGAACAAAACGTATTAGGTCAAATAAACTATTCTGTGTGGATTCTACCACTGCATTTGCTCTGTGGCAGAATATCTTAAACTAGAAGGTCAAGAAAATGAAATTCCACGAGCAATACATTGAGAACATGTTTTTTTTTTTAAACACAAACAATGTTTTCCAAAATTTGATCGGATTAATCAATTACATGTCCTGAAACCTGTTTTTACATAGCATATAGCGGGGTATAATACAAATACAATTGTGAAGCATGGGGAGGAATAAAGACAGATTGGCTCTCGGCTTGATAGAGGAATTTAACTGTCCTCAGAAGCTATTAGGACGCTATCGTCAAGACTGCAGAGATATAAATAGAATGCTGTGAGGAGGAGGAGGTCTAGGTCTAAGCATAGGAATAAACCGATCCCAAAGCAGGTTTACTATTAAGGTTGAGGGTTTACGGTGTGATTAGGGGGCATTTAAAGAAGCCTTCATATTGTAAAACATGGTGCCATTAGGAGAATCGTGAATCGACTGCTTGATTCAGCATTTCTCTTTTGGTTACCTCAGACCAAAATAACATAACCTCCATCAGTCGGATCAAGCAAATTATTGTCTCTATCTAACTTGTATGTAATCTTGGGCTTTATATCGCATCATTTGATGTTTTGGTGAACTTTGAAGAGATTTTACAAGAAAGAGCGACTGCGCTCCTGTGCCAAATTTTGACTTTGAAACATTTAGGGATTTGCATAAGATATTCCTTGCATGATGCCTGACTGAGCTCAGTTCAAAAATATAGTTCTTATCCTCCTCCTTCAGATTTGTAAGGATCATTTCTATTTGTTAAATGGGAAACATGTTAGGGCCAGGGACAAAGACAATAATCAAAATTGGGATTTACAGTTGGGTTTTTTTTCCAACTCAGAATGGTGCCAATGTATGTGTTGTATGGGGGAGCGAAGGTTCGCAACAGAGAAGAGACGTTAAACCCCTCAGACCTGTCCTGAGTATTGCATGAGGGAATATGGCCTGTAAAATTTATACGTGGAGCTATGCAGACATTACACTTCATTGAGATCAGTCTGACAGAAAGCAGTGAACATTAAAGGTTAAACAAACCTGTGAATGACTCAGTGCTGTGTAAACTGCAGGTCTTTTTATGTGAGGCAACAATGATTGAGCTGTCACACTCTTGTGCTTTAAAAGCACACATATATTTTTATTTGTTCAGCAGGTTCCCCCAGTGGCCAAAGAGTAAAAAGAAAAAAACAACGACGACAACCAAAGTATTGAAGTGTAGCGCTTCTTTTAACTACAGTTTACAACAGAACCAAAATTTTGCCAAGATGTATTTGGATTTTCAAGTGTAGTCGGCCTAAATACTGATTCAGAGGGTATGGATAGCTTACTTCAACTAATAATATGTAACAATTGTATATTAATAAAAGATGCACGCTGCTGCCTAATGAACATGCTGAAAAACAACCAAATCAAAACATTCTATTCTCAGGTTGAAAAATATTTAAAACTCCCAATATTTTGAGTTCTGTGCATTTCATTGGAGATCACTGCTATTTCCTTTTGTATTATTTCATCCAAAAGCAAAACAGTTTTTGTTAATTTTGGGAGGTTAATTTAAAAAGCTTAATTTTTCACACGAATATTCTGAAATTGTATCCTAATATAACCCACTTTAAAAGTAAAGCAAAATATAGCATTTGGAAATTATGGCAGTGCGACTTCCTGCTAAATTTTCTTTGGTAAAATAACGGTTTTGCTGTCGTTTGGATAGTATACTATCACTACAATACAGATGAAAATATAAGTATAAAATATAAATTCTGTCAAAACCAAGTTGATGCTTGATCACCTTTAGTGTTTGTCAAGAGTGGTGTATTGTAAGCATGGGGTTTTATGTTGTGCTTGCTTCTCAAGCCAATGTGTTGATGAAGAAAGTGTATATTGTACTGCTGCTAATTTGTTCACAAAATTACATCCAAAACACAACTGTACAGGGAGCCTGGGGGAGAGAAAAAAATAACAATTGTCCTTGCTGCTAGTTGGGTTAAGAAAAGACTGGTAAATACGAGACGACAAAGTGCATGTCATTCAAGAAAAGATTATATATGTTTATTTGTTGTTGTTTGCCCACCACTGGCAAAGAAGAGTGTGTGTCAGTGTGGGAGAGTGTGGAAAGATCTCTATAAATCTCTGGCATTACTGCAGCCATTTCCCCACTCCTCATCACCAGCACCATGTGAGATTTAAAATATTTAAATCTGTAATCTGTCAGCATTATGAGGTTAACACACACCCGCAAGACTGGTGTCCTATCTGTCACCACGCTTCACCACTTCACATGGCTACACATGCATCACCAGGACCTGACGTCGCCTTTTGTGGCTCTCGCTGGATATGACACTTCTGCTAGTTTCTATAATTTCTCAACAGCTGCGCCAACATGCTGCTGGACCCCAGAGACAAATTAAGGGGGAATGCATGAAACTGGAAAGAAAATGGGGGACAAGAACTGCAGCAATGCAGCGAAAGAGGAAGCCGCTAATTGTTTCCCAAGTGTGTGTGACCCAGTGACCCTAGGGGAGATCTTCCTTGTCACTTACTACCAGTAAACCAGCATTCATTATTGATTCGATACTCATCGTCTTACACAGCGAGCTCTTATGAGTGGGTTGTTTTGTCAATTTAGTGATGCGGTATTAAAGCCTAAGCAATATACCCTCCGTCCTTTGCGCATGCCCCACAGATCCGAAAACTCTTAAATCACAACAAAGAATAAATAAACTGAATGGGATAACACTCAGCAATGCTGACCCATATAAGAATATTAGGTTGATGGAAGACACTCCGACGTCGTCCATTTAGCCAGTTCCATGTCATGTCTTCATTGGACAGTCTTTTACTAAGCTCCTTAATAGCAAGCCCCAGGGGATCTATGGCAGGATCGAGGTACCGACACACGCCTTATCTCCACCAATTTATCCCATGAATTAGACGGGCTCTGGCCTCTGTGTCCTGCTAGACCCACACAACATTCACTCCGTGTTAAGAAAATAAATGAGATAGAAACGGGGCCTAACAATTGCTTGATAGGATCAGCAGTTGGTGAATTGACAGAGCCACATTAACTATGACCTCCACGGTTGTGTTCATGTGCATCATCTTAACAGTGGATTTGCTGTCACTTGTCTGCATTTTCAGGCTGGATTTAGTGAAACAAATCACAACTGGAATAACAGGGATTAAGAAGAGGGTGTCAGCTCCGCCACACACAGTTTTTATATAGTCCAGCTAAATGATATAGACACAAATATTGGGACACATGACCATTACACATACTGTGGGAGGAAAAAGTATGTCAACCCTTTGGAATTTCTTACATGTTTGCATGAACCTGTCATTTAAAATGAAGTCTGCACATTATCTAAATCCCAGGAATAAACAGTCTGCTTAAACTAATTTATGTTTTCATATTTTTATTGAAAATAACGTAAACATTCACAGGACAGGGTTGAAAAGTAAGTGATCCCTTGTTTTTAATAACTGGTTCACCCTCTTTTGGTAGCAATAATCTCAACCAAACTTTTCCTGTAGTTGAAGATTAGACGTGCACAACGATCAGCATCAATTTTGGACCATCTGTCTTGACAAAACTGTTCCAGTTCAGCCAAATTCCTTGGATGTCTGGTGTGAAGAGCTCTCTTGAGGTCATGCCACAGCATCTCAATGAGGTTGAGGTCAGAACTTTGACTGGGCAACTCCAGACAACATATTTTCTTCTTCTGAAGCTATTCTGTTGTTGGTTTGCTTCTGTGTTTTGATCATTGTCCTGTTTAAACACCCACTGGCTTTTGTGCATGCTAGATTTGTCAACAGAATCGTTGGGATGTGCTGATATTACTGTAAGTCTTCAGCATACAAAGTTAACGCTACTTTCAATAAAAAATATGAAAACACATTATTGTTAGTGTGGTATTAGTTTAAGCAGACTGTGTATTTTTGTGATTTAGATGATGATCAGACTACATTGTATGAAAAATATATGCAGAAATTTAAGAAATTCCTAAGGGTTTACATATGTGATGCAAGAAACACTACCATATATGTTACGCCGATGTTGCAGAGGGGACTTGAGGCAGGATTTTTGTAGAATGGTGATGTCGTCAATAAAAAGAAAATACTTCTTGCCATCTGGTCTTCTTCTTTTCCTTTCGGCTAGTCCCGTTAGGGGTCGCCACAGCGTGTCATCCGTTTCCATTTCACCCTATCTCCTGCATCCTCCTCTCTTAACACCAACTGCCCTCATGTCTTCCCTGACGACATCCATCAACCTTCTCTTTGGTCTTCCTCTAGCTCGCTTGCCTGGCAGCTCCATCCTCATCATCCTTCTACCAATATACTCACTATTTCTCCTCTGGACGTGTCCAAACCATCAAAGTATGCTCTTTCTAATTTTGTCTCCACAACATCGAACCTTGGCTGTCCCTCTGATGAGCTCATTTCTAATTTTATCCAACCTGGTCACTCCGAGAGCGAACCTCAACATCTTCATTTCCGCCACCTCCAGCTCTGCTTCCTGTTGTCTCTTCAGTGCCACTATCTCTAATATGTACATCATGGCTGCCCTCACCACTGTTTTATAAACTTTGCCCTTCATCCTAGCAGAGAATCTTCTGTCACATAACATACCTGACACCTTCCTCCACCCGTTCCAACATGCTTGGACCCGTTTCTTCACTTCCTGACCACACTCACCATTGCTCTGGATGGTTGACTCCAAGTATTTAAAGTCCTACATCCTTGCTATCTCTTCTCCATGTAGCCTCACTCTTCCCCCACCACCCCTCTCATTAATGCACATATATTGTTTTACTTCGGCTGATCTTCATTCCTCTCCTTTCCAGTGCATGCCTCCATCTTTCTAAATGTTCCTCCGCCTGCTCCCTGCTTTCACTGCAGATCACAATGTCATCTGCAAACATCATGGTCCACGGGGATTCCAGTCTAACCTCATCTGTCAGCCTATACATCACCACTGCAAACAAGAAGGGGCTCAGGGCTGATCCCTGATGCAGTCCAACCTCAACATTAAATTCATCTGTCATACCTACAGCATACATCACCACTGTTCTGCTGCCCTTGTACCTGTATTATTCTAACATACTTCTCTCCCACTCCAGACTTCCGCATGCAGTACCACATCCTCTCTGGGTACTCTGTCATAAGCTTTCTCTAGATCTACAAAGACACAATGTAGCTCCTTCTCACCTTCTTTGTACTTTTCCATCAACATCCTCAAGGCAAATAATGTATCTGTGGTACTCTTTCTAGGCATGAAACCATACTGTTGCTCGCAAATACTAGCTTCTGTCCTGAGTCTAGCCTCCACTACTCTTTCCCATAACTTCATTGTGTGGCTCATCAACTTTATGCCTCTATAGTTCCCACAGCTCTGCACATCACCCTTGTTCTTAAAAATGGGCACCAGCACACTTTTCCTCCATTCCTCAGGCATCTTCTCACACAAGACTTCTATTGAACAAGCTGGTCAAAAACTCCAAAGCCACCTCTCCTAGATGCTGTGGTGAACCCACTTATAGGTTGGGTAGGAGTGTGTTTTTGTTTTTATGTACAGCCACTTCCTTGTTCCTCAGTCATGTCACTTCTCGATTGGATGCATTAAATTTCACATCACATTTCATGGAGTCTTGGGAGACGCTGGCTTTCTCCACACGAATATTTTTTGTTGTAAATCTTGAACACGTTTCATATTTAAGATTGGCGGCCGCGACCCGTTTCAGAGCCTCGGGAAAGATTCACTATTAACACCTCAGACCACAGGATAATCTGATAGGATAATCCCATAAAACATAAAATAATCTGGCATTTTTCGTCCTTGGTTGGGAAGGGAAAAAAATCAGGACAAATGCAGCCCACTTATCTTAATGTGTGTACATGGCTTCAGAAGGATCCTTGGGACAGGTGATCCCTGCCCAGTTAGTTGACCGCTAAAATGGATGAAGTGCTTCTGCCTACCATAGTCATGGTAGTGTACAGGTTTTGTGAACCCACTAGACCCTGGTTCTAGTCTGGGTAACAGACACTGATCCTCAGACTTCCGTGATAATGCAGAAAAACATTTGTGAGCTCAAAGGTCACAGGCCCACAAATTCCTAAATGTGTTTGGCAGGGTTGTGATCAGGGCTCTTCCACACAAAGGTCCCTCCACACCAAACACATGGTCCAACCATAAACCATCTTGAAGTGCACTAGGGCGCTGTCATGCTGATAACAAAATATATTCATCAAACTGTTCCCTCAGTCCTATGGAAGCATAAAATTGCCCAAAATATTTTGGTATGATGAAGATTTGTGATTTATGGGGTCGAGTCCATCTGATTCGGATGCCTCCCGGACGCCTCCCTGGTGAGGTGTTCCGGGCATGTTCAACCGGGAGGAGACCCGGGGACAACCCAAGACACGCTGGAGAGACTAAGCCTTTCGGCTGGCCTGGGAACGCCTCAGGATCCCCTCGGAAGAGCTGGATGAAGTGTCGGTGGAGAGGGAAGTCTGGGCGTCCCTGCTAAAGCTACTGCCCCCGCGACCCGACCTCGGATAAGCGGTAGAAAATGGATGGATGGATGGGGTCGAGTCCAACTACTGAGTGACTGATCAATTAGTTCGTCAAGAAGTAGATCACAAGACATTTTCAAATTTCAACATCAGGTTTTTTCCTGTATGCCATTATATTAAAAAAGGGGTCACTTATGAATAAAAACTATGCTGTGTTCCACTTAACGTTTGTGTAAAGGCTTTCCTTCTGCTGCTGTCATGTTTGTCTTTCAGCACCACATCTCGCTGCATCACATTCAGAGTATGTGATGCATTTTTTAAATCTCAAAAAGGGAAAACAATAAAAAATAGCTCCACTTATTACATCACTAATGTCTGATTGTCTGATTTTAATGAATATATGATAACTTCTGGCCAACATCTGCTTTGTAGTTAGATGTAGAGCAGGCGATGTCCAAAAAAATATTTGCTAAGCAGGCACTGGTCATTGGCAGGGAAACCTGTTAGTCGGGGGAGATATTTTTGGGCAATGAACAATGTAAAATATTTTTAAATATGTTATGTGGAGCAGAGCTGAGGCCTATTTTTGTTCTAAAACCATTTTGCTAGTACAACAAAGTGTCTTCTGCTGCTTTCCATCTTATTGCCAAATGACACAACATGAGGTACACCAGCAAGATATATTTAGTGTGGAAAAAAAACTATACATTTTTGGATGCATCACAATGCAGATGTAAACTATTATGAAACGATAAATATATTTCAATTATTAATTATTAAACAATACAATGCAAGACTCAAACCAGCTAAACAACAAAATATGATTACATTAATCCCAAGTCGTCTGTGGCTGTGGCTCAAACGTGACGACATCACACATCAGTGACATCAAATTACGCTGAATGTCTCAGCTCCATTACAGATTTAGGCTTCATTTTTACAGTACATTTTATGCTGGTTAGAGGTGACACCAACATGAACACCAGAAAGCTATCTATGTGCAAGCAAATGTGAAGCTGAGCGATGGGAAATCAATCATAGCCTTTGTAAAAACATTGGCCATAGCCAATACAATCCCTTGGAATTTGCTGAAGAAGAAAGAAACCACTGATAGTAACAGATTTTGCCAGGGTGGACGATAGAAACAACAGTAGTAGAGAAACATTGAGAGCTGTAAAGAAGACCTAAAACAATTATCAGTTACATCAGCAACAACCTCCAGAGGGCAGGAGTGAAGCGATCACAATCTACTGCTTGCGGAAGACAGAAGTACAGAAACTACACCAGAAGATGCGAACCACTCATAAGCAAGGCTGAAGTTTTCCATAATAAAGCAGAGACTGCTCGTGATCTTAAAAACCTAACTGATCTGTGAAACTCAGTGGAAGTAATTTCATTGCTTGGGCTTGCTTGGATTCTACTAGAACAGGGGTGTCAAATAATTTTTTGTCACGGGCTACATTGTCATGACTTCCTTCTGAGGGCCGTTATGACTGTGAACCCATATGAATGAATTATTGCCTCATATATTTATATGTACACAACAAATTGATGGATAACTACTTTTGAAATCAGAAGCCTATACAACTGTTTTCAACTTTTAAAAGGGTGTTTGGTAACAAAAAAAAAATTGCTTGCAATATCACAACAACATTACAAGTGAAGACAATTTACAATTTTGATATTTTCACAAGAAACATGAAATTGACGCACATTTGCTGTCGCGGGCCACGTAAAATGATGTGGCGGGCCAGATCTGGCCCCCTGGCCATGAGTTTGACACCTGTGTTCTAGAAGAAGGCTCACTTATCTTTATCAGGTGTTTAACAGATGGTGTCAGCAGGAAAGAACATTTAGAACTCTCCAGAAACATTTTGTCTGCCAATCTAAAGATGCATTCACACTGATTTGGATATCCTTCTTCATTCAGCAAGACAATGACAAAATTACACTTCTAAAACAACAGATGAGTTGAGGGGAAACAAGTGCAATGTTTAAGACTGACCAAGTCACTCTACAGACCATAAATTTGACTTGCTCAATAGGATATTGAAGGTAGAACGACAAAGACGGTAAGGGGAAAGCGACAGGGTGATCATTGTGTTGACCTGAAGTTGGGTTCATTAAACGGAGCCAGCATGTTCGCTCCAAAAGAGTACAAGTTCCTGACTATTTTGTCTGTTGAAGTGTTCTTTTAAACACCCTACACACGGCATGCTGCAATTGTAACTCACCAAAACAAAAGCAAACCAAAAACAACTGAAAGAAGCTGCATAGAAAAGCACACAAAAATAATACAAACAGATTATGCTAATGGATCGTAGGCTTAATGCAATTATTGCAGGCAAAAGATTTGACACTAACTATATGACACCATCTTATTTACTTCCACTGTATTTTAAGTCTCTGTTCCAGTACTTTTGCTCATCATTGAACGGTTACTCTCTTGTCTCATATTCATCTTTTAATTTTAAATCCAAATGCTTTCATTCTAAAGCAAAAATAAAGGAACTGACCTTATTGTCCCAATATTTTAAAGTGGAGTGTAACTGTACATTTTATTTACATTACATTGTGTTACATTTTATGTGATGTTAGTAAGTAGGGACGAGTGGTGTCAAAAGAATGACTTTTGCATGGCTGTAAGACAAAAAACAGTCAGAAGTATGCATTTGGGAAATAATTCATTTCCTCCTCTGTATCTTCAAGATAACATGTCAAACAGAATGAAGAATATTGGAAAACAAAAATAACCTTCCCCCCCACACACACACCCTACACCCCTGTCTCACTTGCAGATCTGCACCACAAAATTCACACAACTTGCACAAAATCATCCTTTTCAGACAAATGGATTGGGGAACGATAATGCGTCAAAACAGAAACAGAAGTGCAAGAGGCCAGAGACCAATAGTGGCTCAGTGATGTCACATCAGGCCAAGACAAAGTGCTCAGGTAAGAATAAGGCCAAGCTGACCTTTGCAGCATACTGAGGCTCATTGGGTTTTTCCTTGTGGAGACTCATGTAAACAAGTGTCGCGCTTTGAACTGCACTAGGAAACGTACTTGAGTGCTGAGGAGCATGCTCCCACGTGTGCCTATCAGGGATCACGCGTCAGCCGCTGCTTGATTGCCCAGCCCCAGTCCAATGGAGGACAATGTGTCTGTAAAATGAACACAACTGGCGGACACCGTTCCTGGCAATTATTTGACAATCGCTTTACAAAAGCCCTGTTTGCCACACTGTATATGAAGCTTATGTGATTTTAATTTTTTTTTTTTATCAATACTAGATTCCACATCAAAGAATGTATAAGTGATTTAGAAAATAGGGACTTTGAAAAAACAGACCAGCACTGAGACTAAATGACCAGAGATAAAATAGTAGTATTTGAATAATCCTGATATTAAACAGATCCAGACAATATGAATGAACACAATTTGGTTCATAATGCAATGATTCATTTTTAAAGTTGGACCTCCAAAGTCAAACACTAGCTCAAACCATCGTTGTGCAAGACGTCAGCAAATCTTGTGAGAATCTAACGAATAACTCCGCTGTGTTTTTCTTCCCCTCACTGTTCTTTTGTGAAGCCACCGCAGAAGGGAAGCAGTGATAATAACCTTAGAAAAGTCTGATAGCATAGTGTAACACAGCAATAAAATGTTTCCCCAAGCGGGTGTTAACAGAAGTCTTAATGACTAGCATACTTTTTTTTTTTTGTGTGGCATGTATGTTTCATGTCCAGAGATTTAGGTTGGCTTTTTATTTTTTAAACTGTTTGTTTTTAGATGTTTTAATGTTAGGCATTCTGTGTCGTTAAAACAATTGTTATACAGTATTACTCTTTAAGTAAAACAAGGAAAACAATTAATTTATGTCTAAAACTAATAAAAATAACAATTGATTACTTATCATTAATATTCCACTTCGTTTTTCATATTAACAAAAAATATATAAAGTAGGGTCTAAAGAATAGGCTGGTCTACTTTTGTTTTGGAGACACATTTGCTCATTCAACTAAATCACTATGACAAAGACCATTTGACATTTTCATTCTCTCATTTCCGGTTTGGAACTCATTTCTCACATCTCCATTATTTGTGTGTGTGCCACCGCTTCCGCATACTGAGCTTGTTGTGTCCAGGCTTCTCCCACAGTCAGAAAGGAGACAGACATATGCAGCCTGCAGCATCACAGTGCCTTTAAACTTGCATCAGCCTCCTCTTCTAGTCTATTCTCAGCAACATGGCCCTGTCTTTTTTTTTTTTTTTTTTTTTTGTAACTTAAAAATTGCAAAAAGTTAATAATTTACTGCATGGTCACTGGGCATCATTGTATCAGAGAATTCCAGTGATGAGCGTGGCAATAATAACAGACCAATTCCCATACATAAATATAAAATATATTAATTCCAGCTCACAGGGGCAGATTATCTCTAAATAATCAGATCCCACGTGCATTCAAATTGGCATGTGAATTGAGCAGGCTATTTATGTAGCAGCAAACTAAACAGGAAGCTTGAACGTGAAGTATATTTACGCTGATTAAAATTGTCAGCAAACAAAATAAATGCTTGATGCAAACTGGCACGCAAGAAAAAGATATAAAATCAAATGGCCTTATTTTACCCCGATACCGTGTATTTGTATGATAAACTTTCGTTCTTATTTCATGTGGCTGCAGTCTTTTTTTTGGGGGGGGGGTGGCTCGTGCGTCACTCTTCCATCACGCACACAGATTGTCTTTTTTTGAAGTAACAAGTGTTCGCAATGGGGACAATTAGCGCAAAGAATGCATATATCCCGACACGCTGCAGTATTTGCTAGAACACGTCGTATATGCCTGAGTGTTGGGAAAAAGGACTGCATGCATCTTACGTTGGGGCAGCGCGTTGCAAGCCAAGAATGGCTTTGCGAAGTACAATGCACAAAGCGTTGCAAAAAACATCACTTCGACTCCTTTTCTCCGCAAATATCGAAGACAAACAGTGTGCACACCGCTCATTTTTGAGTGTCATGAAATGTCTCACCTGCACAATCCAGACGTAAATCCCCCCCATAACCGTGCGTCTGTCTTTACAAGAAAGAAATGGAAAGCAAATTACGTGGGTATACTCCAAATCCCCAAAATGGCCTTTTTATTTCTTCGGGAAATAAATCTCCAGTGCAGCAAGTCTCATTCCGTTCTCCCCGCTGTCATTTTTGAAAAGGTGCCTCCAGTGTGGGAGTTGTTTCCGCCGGGAAAGCTCCCCCGTTCACAGTCCGCCTGCCTCTGGAGTGGATCCTTCCCCCCCCCCAACTCCGGGCTCAACGCGAGCCTGGCGAGAACGCGCGGCGCGACCCCGCTGCCTTCTCGGAGCGCCAATTGGAGCCGGAGAGGAGAGTTACTAGGTAACCAAGGGTACACCAATCATACACGGAAAAGAGCACAGAGTTAGATGCCTTCCAACTTCAAGTATGTGCGACGCCTTTCTAATTCCAATTAATAAGAATTTATTATTATTATTGTAATAATATGTCATTTGGTGTCTTTCAAAACGATGGAGGAATCATTAATTTGTATGGAGCATAATAATCAGTTAATTGGTAGATAGATTGATTCATTGAATAATGCAGTATAGGTATAGTGTGGAAAACATGATTGATCATTGTGCCTTGAATCATATATCCATTTTTTTTTTTTTTTTTTTTTTTTTTAGCGCAGTACTTCTCATTGGGGTTGAATTTGAGCCAAAGGTGGGGTACTGGTCGCCAAGTGCATATTTAATCATTTGGGGGCCAAAAGCAAATGCAGCCATGGGGCCGTCCACATCTGAGTACAGTACTGCAAAGAATTCGAATATTCATGTTAATTTACTAAAAAGTGTGAAAATTCTCCCATTTCCTGACCTAGATGAAGTCCTTAAAATCCTTCTTTAGGATTATTATCTCATAAGTGGATCATCGCCATGCTTTTACTGTCATTGATAATACCGTTAACCAACATTTAATATATTTTATCATTTTGCCTGCTTTAATACTCACATCTTCGTGATGAAAAGCACCACTCTTGTCACTCTCGACTTCATCGCTACTGCATCATCCTCATCTGACACTGACAGCAGTGCTACTGCAACTGGCCAAACGGCCTAAAAATTTACGTTTTTGAAACAATCACAAAATTGATTCCATTTAATGAAAGTGCTCTTCAGGATTGCATGGGTGAGTTGATCACAGTCATAACACCAATGGCGTAACACAGGGCTGTTGTTGCATGTTTGCCACTTAAGATAATGCGCTTGATAACACGTCTCCAGCAACAAATACAGTCACTGTAAACGTAACTCAAATAATTCTATATTACAAAGCAAGTAAAACAGCACAGTCTGGTGGCTTACTGCTCCAACTAAACCTTAATACAGATCATGTACAAAAAGGAAAGTAAAAGGAAATGGCACTTAATGGAAGTCAAATTTATATATTTTTTAAATAGCAACCCGTATTGGTAACTCACGCAGTTGTTGAAAATAGATGAGGCAGTACAATTTGTCACAGCTGACCAAGTAAAATAAAAATAAGGACAACTGATTGATGGAAGGCGGCATGGTTGACAACTGGTTAGCACATCTGCCTCACAGTTCTGAGGACCTGGGTTCAAATCCCGGCCTCACCTGTGTGGAGTTTGTATTGTTCTCCCCGTGCCTGCGTGGGTTCTCTCCGGGTACTTCGGTTTCCTCCCACATCCCGAAAACATGCATGGTAGGTTGATTGAAGACTCTAAATTGCCCGTAAGTGTGAATGTGAGTGCGGATGGTTGGTTGTTTCTATGTGCCCTGCTATTGGCGGGCGACCAGTTCAGGGTCTACCTTGCCTCTCGCCCGAAGATAGCTGGGATAGGCCCCAGTACGGCTGCGACCCTTTTGAGGATAAGCGGTACAGAAAATGGATGGCTGGATGCAAATCATAACAAAGAAATACGTCATTGGCCGCTTGCTGTGAAAAGAGGTGAAAGGTCCCGTAGTCCACAGAAAGTTCTTTTAAGGGTTAGTAGTACCAGTACCCCACCTTTGGTTCTAATTCAACCGCAGTGAGAAGTACAGCGCTAAAAAAAAAAAAAAAAAAAAAAAATGGATATATGATTCAAGGCACAATGATCAATCATGTTTTCCACACGATACCTATACAGCATTATTCAATCAATCAATCTATCTACCAATTAACTGATTATTATGCTCCATACAAATGAATGATTCCTCCATTGTTATGAAAGACACCAAATTACCTATCATTACAATAATAATTATAATAATAATAATTCTTCTTATTATTATTATTATAGAGCGCTTTTTACGACACTCAAAGACACTTTACATACGACGCAAAAACAATAACAGTAAAGTGACCATGTAGGAGTCTGTCCAAGCCACAGTCAAAACACAGACATGGGACGCCGTCCTGCCTGGCGAAATTGTGGACAAGTTTCCGGCCTCGTCAGACGCAGTGGGGACAACGAAAGGTGGGCTTGTTGGGGACAACAAGTCAAAAACAATCACGGGATAACAGCATTGCTTCCAGTGTATTCAAAATTGAGGTGGATGAAAAAGAAGGTGCAGAGCCTTTATTTGAGTTGACCAGTGACAGTGTGTGAAAATAAAACCCTTGTGTCTTGGAACTGGGTCAGCAACACCTTCTTAATCAAGTCCTTGACTTTGCTTCTGAGGCCTTTGTAATCAGTTAGAAGAGACAGCATCCTCAGTCCCAAGGCACTCATTAAAAACTGACAGGATACCTTTTGCCAGAATAGATAGACATGCAATAACTACCAAGAAAGATTTTTTTCCTCCTGTGATTAGTTGCGTTATTGCATAAAAATAAAAACTGCACATATGGATGATGAGGTGTAATCATGTAAGAGCTTGTAAATGTTTTTATGTTATGAATAATGAGATGATCATTGTTATACTGTTAAAAATGGTCACTGCTGAAATAGTTCCCGTTCTCTCTGCAACGATTCCCCAAGGGTTGATTAGAGGATTAATATCATCATGTCATTTATTAATGTGGCCAGTTTTTAATAAGTAATTACTTCCTTTGTTTATTGCAGTTACATTTTGTATGTTTTGTTTTTGCGATCGTTAAATCATTCCCTCATAATTCAAGTATGGATACTGCAACAAACTACAAGTAGAATAATATACAAATGTCCAATTAATACCTCGATTGAACTTAGCGTTTCTGTCAAGTGCCAATATGCAATAATATTTGAGGTACTGAATTAAAAAAAAAAAAACTGTTGAAAAGGTGTGAATGTGAAATCTTCAAGTTTCATCATCTCAGGCTCAGGCAGTGATGAGACCTACATAATGAAGGTAAAGCACAGGCAAGTCCCAATTTTGCTTTCAAGGCGAGTGTCGGCTTTGAGGCAGGCAGATGAATGTGGTGCCTGTGGCGATTAGATGATTTCTGGAGAGTAACATCAACACCTCAGGAGTCAGTATGAACGTCACAATGTCAAAACGCATTTCCGTGCTCACTTTACTGTCCTACAGTCTGAAAATGTTGTATTTTGGTCACTGTGGCGGATATTCATAACTGATAGATAGATGGATGCCGATTGTGGTCCATGAAGGCAATTGTCTGTGTGTGTGAGTGCGTGTGCGTGTGTTTGTGTGTGCGTGTATGTAACTGTTAAAGTGAATGCCGGTTTGATATTGGGGGCATACAAACACCCCCCTCACACACACACACACACAAACACACACACAACACACACACACACACAAACCATTGATCCCACCATCGTAATTTTGATGCGAAGAGCGAGAAAAGGTGACAAGATTACGCAACTGTGTATCTAGCAAAGCTGTGGGTAATTGACGGGGGGAGAAGCACGTACTGATGTGACGTCAGCCGTGATGCTAGCTGTGTGCTGATCGATTGGTAAATAATTTGAATGAAAAAAGAAATACAGTTCAAGACTGATTCTTGAGAAGACGACACTGACTAAACCAGACTGTAATGTACAGGAAGCCCAGACAGCGCACGGCCGGCCTGCCGTGTAACTATCTGTGCGATTGCTCACAAAACTAGCTGCTAACGAAAACTAGCATATGTGACGTCAAGCCGTGCGAATCCCACAATGCAATGTGGATTTTATTTCTTTTTGCAACAATTAACGTCTTTATTGTTAAGTTAAATTTCGTTGTTGTTGCTGTGTATGTACAGTGGTTATTGGAATGTATACCTTAGGTAACTGTCACATTTATTGCTGATTTATGTTGTAATGGGCGGCACAGCGGCCGACTGGATAGCACATCTGCCTCACAGTTCTGAGGACCCGGGTCATATCTGGCCTCGCCTGTGTGGGAGTTTGCATGTTCTCCCTTTGCCTGCGTGGGGTTTCTTCGGGTACTCCGGTTTCTTCCCACATCCCAAAAACATGCATGGTAGGTTGATTGAAGACTCTAAATTGCCCGTAGCTGTGAATGTGAGTATCTGCAACATTATGTTGTCACTATTCATATTTTCCAGTCGTATAACAATGAAGTGACACATATAGCCGTAGAAAGAGGAGCTACAAATTTTTGTTACTCAGTGCTTTGGTCAGTCTTTACAAGTCAATGGTTTCAAGTCCAAGTGAAGTCACAAGTCATTAATGTTCAAGTCCAAGTTGAGTTGCAAGTCTTTTCACATATTGTCAAGTCTCAAGTCATCAAAATCATGACTCGAGTCCAAGTCATATGACTCAAGTCCACACCTCAGGCCTGTACAACCGGTGTCAGAGTTTGGTCGGTAGAGTTTCTTCTTTTACTGTAAATTTAATCAGAATTCCTGTCACATTAAGCACTAATTAAATCCTACGTATTTTTTTGTGTCCTTCCTTATCATAAACATTTATTTTTATATCGGTTGGCTCTCAGGATGAGGTTGATTATTACATCCCACATCAGGCTCTTTTTCAGGTACACACTAAATCCAGGCCATTTACAACAAGGTGGAGTCAAGCTGTTGATGACTGCTCATAATACTAATAATGAATGTTTAGCACCACACTGTGCTTATTTAGACACGGTTTTCTGTACAATAATCTGAACGTCATAATCATGAAACAGGGTTAGTCACAGCATGTGTCATTGCCCAGGGTGAGAGTGGGGATTTAGGGATATTTTTGTGCCAAGTCCCGAAGGCTCTGCTGGTCTTTCCCTAACAGAAGCATTTTAAAAATGCTAAATCTAACATGCAAAAACTAATGTGCCCAGATGATTCCCTCTTGCCTCTATCCATAATCACAACAGGTTACACTTAAGTATTACTGCTTAAATTGCAGAGGTACTGTAGGTAGGATACCACAAATCATAAATTTGAATTTGAGGTGTAAAATTCTAAAGAGTCACTAGTTGAGAAAGTGCTAATGTTATACAGCTTGCTGTGTGTTTATGTGTAAGTGGCTCTCATGGCCAGATTTCCATATTTATTGCCTCAAATCCTTCTGGGAGTTCAATTATATGCCAATCGTGGCGCTGACTCACTTAGACATATGCACATGTTGCCTTTTTCCTGCATCAAGGAGCATTTATTATAATATATATAATATCTCATTAATAATAATAATCATAATTTAAAATAATAATGTATCTATAATACAGTTTTTCTTGCTGTAAACTGAAAAACATTTGGGTGAATATGAGATGAGAATATGAGACGAGAGAGACAACACCTCAGTTTTTATTCTGTGGTATTTATCTGGATCAGATACACAACTTAGATAATAGTGCCTTTTGTTTGGACCCACACATTGTTTTATGTAAACAAAAGTATTGGAACATGTGACTGAACATCTGTAAATTGAATATCACCATCCATCCATTCTCAATATCGCTAATCCTGTGCAGGGTCACGGGGTGCTGGAGCCTCTCCCATCAAATTTCGGGCGAAAGGCGGATTACACCCTCAACTGGTCGCCCGGATATAAACACTCAGGGCTCTATTTTCGCGACCAGCGTAAATTTGGCGCGGCGAGCAGTCGGTGTAAAGTTGGTGCGCGAGGGGCATTAGACCGGGTGAAGACAATTTTGCAGATGAGCGAAAGACGGTGCATTTAAAAGAGGGAGATATTCGCCGCTGTGGGAGTGCACACAGCCAATTTCAATCATGTCCAATCAAAGTGGCTCCTCTCCTTCCTTTTAAATGCAGCACAAAGACAGTCTTGAATAGAGACATCTCTGCGGAAGAGGACAATGCATGGTCGCAGGGATCCGTGCGTGATTGGAGTATTGTCACTGTTCTTGGCCGGTGTGGCAACAGACAATGTGAGTGGGTACCCTTATTAAATACAGAATGAGCCCCACCCAATAATAATAATAATAATACATTTGATTAATTGCTTTCTCCAATGAGTCACAGTGTTTGATGCATGCTGTTCACATATTTATGAATGGAATACGTCTGAGATACACCACACATGTCTGCAGACCTCAGAATCTGTCTGGCTGTGCCCTGATAAAATTCGCCAAAATTGCGCTAGACCAGTGGTCCACCTACTGCACCGGACTTAGTCGTGGTCTGAGCAGGTGTAAGTTTATACTGACTTTCTGCCACCAAATTGTCACTCCGCCTGGCGCATGTCAAAAGACACACCCTTGCTGTGCCTGGCTTACAGGCTTGTCACATGCTGGTCTGCCAAATTGGCAAAGCTAGCTTTGCACTGCCATGAAAATTAGAATACAACCGACGCAGATCTGCTGTCTTGGAAAATAGAACCCTCAGTTTTACATTGGGATTTTACCCGAGAAGACACATTTACATTTATGCTTCTTAGAGATACCAACATGAAAACTACAGAGCTGTCTGTGGTTGAAAAACAAACAATTGTCAATCCAAGAAAAAATGAAAAGAAAAAAAAAATCAGTCATTGAATAAACATTGCCCATAGCCAATACAACCATTTGGAATGCCCTGAAGAAGAAAGAATCACTATTGATATACCCAGTAAAAGACACTAAACTGGTAGCTCAAGGATAACAGCAACAGTTGATGACTGAAACATTGTGAGAGATGTAAAGAAGGCACCAAAGCAACTGTTAGGTACAGTATGAAGGTGAAGGTATGACAGTCTACTATTTGCACAAGCCTAAATGAACAAAAGTACAGAGGCAATGCCACGAGATGCAAACCACTCAATAGAATTGGCTAGAATTGACCAAAAGTAAAAAGAAGAACTTCAACAAATCAGTGACAAGTTTTATGGACTGATTAGACAAAGATTAACCTTTAACAAAGTAATGGAAAAGGTCAATCAAGCTTCGAGAAAGAATGATGAATGATCCTAAACACACAAACTCGTCTGTGAAACTCAGTAAAGGTAATGTTATGGCTTGGGCTTGCATGACTTCTTCTGGGGCACACTCATTACTCTTCATTGATGTGATGCCAACACATGATTGCTGCAGCAAAATAAACTCAGATGTCAACAGAAACATTTTGTCTGCCAATTTAGAGAAATATGCAACCAAACAGAGTGAGGGGTCATGCAGCAAGATAATGGCCCAAAACACACTGGTAAAACAATAAAGGAGTCCATCAGGGGCAAGAAGTTTAAGGTTTTTGACTAGCCAAGTTAATCTCCTTACCTTAACCCAATAGACAAAGCTGTAGAACAAAGTCTGGACACTCCTTGAACTCACGGCACTGCTTGGCATTGGTTAAATCCATGTCACATGGCTTACAGATCCCATGTTGTCTCTTTTCCTGCATCGCCTTGCATTATCCTTGGACAGTTGTTCTTTTTTTTTGTGCCTTTTTGTAGCGGACTTTTGGGATAACGGTTGGTTGTGTGACTATAGGATATTCCACTCATCCTAGACAAACAGTGCGCCTGCATCGTTTCCCGAAAACCCCAAAAAGACAACGCTTGTAGAGGGTAACCCTATATTAATCAATTTTTAATTAAAGGCTAACGTTATTACTTGAAAGATATAAATAATAATTGTTTTGTCACGCTTTATGTTATTTTGAAAACGAGTGCTTGCTAATGCACGCCCCGCCCCATTCTGATGGCACTGGTTAAAACAAAATGAAACAAAACGAAAACTATGTTGTTCTACTAATCCAAGTCATTTTATTTTTGTAGATGACCAATTTAGCCATGATGATTATCTCAGATTAAGATTAAATATATATTGAGAGTTTTCTGTGGAAAATATCCCTTACATACGATACATTGTGGAAATAGTCAATTGCGTTGCATTGTATTGCAATGGTGACTGCTGGGTAAACAAGATGGCGCCATCTCCCGTCACTGTCCAGACTTTCTTTTCTACGGCTTTGCCTATGGAGCATGCATTGAATAACACGCGTCCTCCACCCCAAACCAAGTAACAGCTGAAAATCAGGAAAACCATCACAAGAGAATGTAGAAGTTTGGTGATGTCAATGGGAAACAGGCTTCAGTTACTGACAGCAAAAGATTTACAACTAAATATTATGTCTCGCCAAGTGCAATCGATTGAAATCTGTACCAATACCTTTGGTCACCTAAAATTGTGGTGTTTTGTTACAAATAATGTTATCTTAAAAATTGTGTATTAGACGTCGACAGAGCTGGAAATAAACCTCAATTGTCTCATATATTTCTCTTTTTATCAAACCCCAGTGTTTTCAGATTAAAATTAAAATAAAAACTTTGGCGTTTTCTCTGGGCACTCCGGTTTCCTCCCACATCCCAAAAACATGCATGGTAGGTTAATTGACAACTCTAAATTGCCCGTAGGTGTGAATGTGAGTGCGAATGGTTGTTTGTTTGTATGTGCCCTGCGATTGCCCAGAGTAGCATCTGCTCCATTTGCACACTGAGGAGTATTTGCAACATTTGCACAATCAACTTTGTCCCAGACTATCGTAGTACTCGCTTGAAGTCTCGGCGTCCTTTGCACAATGGTCATTGCACCGGACTACTGCAATATTAGTCATTCGAACTGCTCTAAGTGTGAGAGGACTCTGCATCTTTTTGCCCAATTGTAAAAAAAAATAATAATAATAATAATAATGTACCGGCATTACCAGATAACTAGCAACCCTTTATTGCTCAGTGACTGTTTTTCTCAATGTCTTTATGTCTCAAAAGTGTTCTCTGTCAATTGACTGTCTGTTGTCGTACTAGAGCGGCTCCAATTACCGGGACACATTTCTTGTGTGTTTTTTGGACATACTTGGCAAATAAAGATGATTCTGATGGGCTGGCAACCAGTTCAGGGTGTACCCCGCCCGCCTCCTGCCCGATCATAGCTGGGATAGGCTCCAGCACGCCCGCGACCCTAGTGAGGAGAAGCGGCTCAGAAAATGGATGGATGGATAAAGACTTTGGCCTCACTGGTCCAATATTTTTGGAGGAGAGTGGATTTGCAATAGTCATTTTTGTCCTCGATTATGACATGTAAATAATAATATAAAATACTTTTCCCATACGTTTAAAGACATATTTTCCACAATCTCCATTTTATTTGGACATCGATTTTCTTTCAACAGTCTCTGTTCTAGAATGCGTCTAAAATGATGATTCAAAACAATTTCAAATCATAAAATAATGGCCATTGTGTTGTGTTCTTGAATTATTATTTTACCATTCCCAGCTTTCATACACTATATGTAGCTTTTGATCTCATGCAATACAATGTTTACAGTGGAGAAGAAAAATAGCTGCAGGATAAAGCAACATAACCAATTTGCTGAACCTTGTCAAGGTTAGCAGCACCACATCATCAAAGCAAATTCATTTCACCACTCAACTCTGCATTAGCGATGCAACAAATCTCTTTTGTCTCGACACCTGCAGTCATGCGTACGCACACATTAAGACTCAGCCAGTAGTTGTAGAAATTGTGAATTGTATTTGATGCGAATAAATGCGTTGCCATTATGAACTATGAGTCAATTATTATTTTATTATTCCAGAGCAGGCAGAAGGTGGAGGCAACTCGAGACATTAGTATGCCAATGTGTTTACAGGCCAATTTCACCCTGCATGCCTCTGGAACAAAACCTCCCAAATAATTAGCATTTCAACAGAATATCACTCTTTACTGCCAGTTTAGGAGTCTGTGTCCCGTTGCTGCTCCTATTTCACATTTTCTTGCCTGGATGCATAATCACCTTGGTGTCAAATTGTCGTCAATAAGTTGTAATAAGTAGAATGATGCTGGTGGAGAACTGTTTGCGATTTTTTTCAAAATAATTTTTGTTCGCAAATTTTACCTCTACCAAGTAAGCACAGATATGATGTTCTTTGGGAATTTCTTCATACAGTATATTAATGGGTGTCTGGCTCACACCAGATACAAAAAATAAACCTAGGGCAATCACTATTCAATCCAGCTCTCACAGCTTTCAGTGATACAAGGTATTACTGTTTTTTTCTATCACGCCTTTCAGAGAGATTAAATGATTCATCAAAATGTATTCACAGCCGTCTTTATACATATATATCATCGCACCCTTTTGGCAGCCTCATCGCTAACCATTTTATTATTGAGAGCAATCATATCTTGAGATTACTGGTACACTGTCGCTTTACAATGAATACTAACGTGCAGATGTATTCTTGTCCTCCCTGCTATCAAATGAATAAAATCTCTCTGCAGAATAACAGTCTTTTATATTGGTCTGTAACACTACAAAAACCTCTGGCAGTTTGAGTCTGTTTTCAGCTTGACGTGTGTGGGTGTTGTCATGCAAAATGTGTTCTTGGAACGACCACACAGCAGGCAGCTTGAGTCCTTCAGCAGTTTCTTTCCTTCGTTTTTAAACTTTGTGTTTCTATGTAATTGCTAGGCAGTCGGACAAAATATGCATAAATAAGACATTTTATCCATCCATTTTCTGAGCCGCTTCTCCTCACTAGGGTCGCGGGTGTGCTGGAGCCTATCCCAGCTGTCATCGGGCAGGAGGCGGGGTACACCCTGAACTGATTGCCAGCCAATCGCAGGGCACATACAAACAAACAACCATTCGCACTCACAGTCACACCTACGGGCAATTTTAGAGTGTCCAATTAATGCATGTTTTTGGGATGTGGGAGGAAACCGGAGTGCCCGAAGAAAACCCACGCAGGCATGGGGAGAACATGCAAACTCCACACAGGCGGGGCCGGGGATTGAACCCGGGTCCTCAGAACTGTGAGGCTGATGCTCTAACCAGTCGTCCACTGTGCCGCCAAGACATTTTATAAATGTGATATTTTGCAAATAACAAAGTGATGATTGTGAATATGTTAATAGTACTAAATGCATCGAATTACTATTACTGTGACGAAATGGGAATGTTTTTTTTCTCTACTGACAATCTACACATCCATTCATCCATTTTCTGTACCGCTTCTCCTCACTAGGGTCGCGGGCGTGCTGGAGCCTATCCCAGCTATATTCGGGCGAGATGTGGGGTACACCCTGAACTGGTCGCCAGCCAATCGCAGGGTACATATAAACAAACAACCATTTACACTCACATTCACACCTACTGGCAATTTAGAGTCTTCAATCAACCAATCTATACATTTAAAATAATAATGATGAATGAATGAATCAGACTTCTATACCTGTAAATGAAATATGATGAGGGAAGAGTATGTTGTTGTTTTATAGTATTTGTTTTATGCTTAACAAGCAAGACGATTTCAATGCATTCTTATGGTTAGCATGTCTTGGACACTCAGGTGAAGAGAGGACGGAGTTGTCAACGGATCACCACCTGCTGGTCTGTTGGCTCCGATGGTGGTGGAAATTGCGGACTCACAATGACGAGATATCATATAGGGTCAATGCCCATGACCTTCGATCCCTCAGGTGGCACTACATTTAAAACGGCATCATTGTGTAAAGCATATTGCCACGTGGGCGCAGGAACACCATTGTCAGTTAACATCATGTTCATGCTACATCTACAAATGCAAGTTAAAATTCTATCATTCAACGCGAAAGCCATATATTAGCCATATATTACACCCAGAAATGTCCCCGGCTTCTCTGGGCCTGAGCTCATCTGTGATGGACTGACGCAAAGTGGAAAGGTGTGGTGTGGTTTGATGAGTACACATTTCAAATTGTTTTTGGAAACCATGGACATCGTGTCCTCTGGGCCAAAGAGGTAAAGGACCATCCAGATTATCAGCGCAAAGTTCAAAAGCCAGCATCTGTGACGGTATGGTGGTGTGTTAGTGCCCACGGCATGGGGAACTTGCACATCTGTGAAGGCACCATTAATGCTGAAAAGTACAAATAGAACAGCGTGGCTTCATAGTAAAAGAATGCGAGTACTGGACTGGCCTGCCAGCAGTCCAGACCCGTCCCCCATTAAAAATGTGTGGCGCATTATGAAGCAGAGAATACGACAACTGAGATGCCGGACTGAGCAACTGCAGTTGTATTTCAAGCAGGAATGGAAAAGAATTCCACCAACACAGTTTCAACAAATAGTGTACTCAGTTCCCAAAAGTTTATTGAGTGTTGTTATTAGAAAAGGTGATGTAACCCAGTGGTAAACATTCCCCTGTCCCTGCTTTTGTGGAACGTGTTGCAGGCATCTGCAAAAAATGAAGTTTCTCAGTTTGAACGTTAAATACCCTGACTTTGTTGTTTATTCAGTTGAATATAGGTTGAAAATAATTTATAAATCATTGTATTTACGTTTTACACAATGTCCCAACTTCATTGAAATTGGGGTTTGTATGAGAAGAGGAGAAACCTATGACTATCTGGTATTATTGTTTGGTCTTGTTTAGGGTCTATACTCACTTCGAATAATCTTGTGTTATATTGTGAAAAGATCACAATGATGCAGTCAACATGTATCAGAAGTTAAAGATGGTTGTTGTCCTTTCTATGTTTTCTGAGGCTAGTGTAGTAATTTGCATTCAACAGATTGGCATCATGGCTGGTTTTCATGACTAAAATTTAATGATGCTCTCAGTGAACAGTGAAAAACTACACAAATAACATGGACATCCAGTACTTGCATGAAAATGTGAATGCATTCAACTTTGTCTCAATTTGGACAAAACACAAGTAAATGGAGTGGCTGATCTGATCTGGTGCACTCTAAACTTTCTAAAGCCAGCAGAAAAAGAGTATTTATGGATGCAGGCTGGAAGGGGGGCATGAAAGTCCATATCAAAGGAGAAGTGCATTTCCATTATTTATCAAGTGAAGAAAAAGGTACAGGTCAGCCTGATGCTATTGCAAAGAAAGAAGGGAAGAGAGAATAAAATATGATTTAAAAAAAAAAAAAAAAAAATGCAAAAATAAAAACCACCAAACAAAATCCATTCATCCATTTTCTGAGCCGCGCCTCCTCACTAGGGTCACGGGCGTGCTGGAGCCTATCCCAGCTGTCATCGGGCAGGAGGCGAAGGTACACCAGCCAATCGCAGGGCACATATAATCAAACAACCATTCGCACTCACATTCACACCTACGGGCAATTTAGAGTTGTCAATTAACCTACCATGCATGTTTTGGGCATGTGGGAGGAAACCAAAGTACCCGGAGAAAACCCACGCAGGCAGAGGGAGAACATGCAAACTCCACACAGGCGGGCCCGGGGATTGAACCCTGGCCCTCAGAACTGTGAGGCAGACGCTCATCCACTGTGCCGCCCCCAAAGAAAATCAAATGTGTTATATATTTATATATATAATAAATATATATTTTTTAATATGTATATTTTATAACAACACACTGCTGCCAAAAGCATTAGTGTTTCTACTTATGTATCCAGATTTAAGACAGATTGCTCTCTTTGACCTGCAAATGCTGGAGGCTGCAGAGAACCAGTGCTATTGTTTATTTATGGTGAAAGGTCAGTTTCTGCAATGTCTCTGGGATTTAACTCAATTTGCAAACATGAAAGCATCTGGGCACTTGCTGTCAAATGTGATTGCAACCGCAATATTGTATTATAAACGTATGCAAGCATGTGCATTGTTAAAATAAATCATGTTTCATATACAGCAGAAGATAAAGTTGAACACAATTTGGACTTGTGATACTAGTTAATTTTAATAGATAAACACATTTTCTCATCGTAAATAATCCAAGATTAATGAATCGCTTCCAAAATCAAATCATCGCTGTCACAAAAACTTTAATAACGCAACAGACAATGTTTAGTCTATGTTTTTAGAGCGTAATGATAAGTTTTTAGTCGAATAACAGGGTGTCCCAAAAGTTACTTTGGACTTCTTTTTTTCTTTTTCATTGTAGGTATCATTCAGACAGACATGAAGGCCATCACCATTTGACAGTTTAGGCTTTGCAGTTTTTGGAAGCATATTCCTTTGTCCATGGCTCGCCAATTGACAATTGCCACCTGGCAAGAGTTTTTTTTTAGTCCCCGCATGCAGTTCAGCACCAGTTTGAGAAGCTTTATGGCCATCAGACTGCTCCAACATGTACAGTAGTTCTATTTTGGCTGTCCATGGCAAGTTTTTAAAAACATGATCTCTTCTGGACACACAACACAGCAGGAAGTCTGCTACTACCATCACTAATGCAAACACCGAACTCTTGGAGCAGGTGATCTGCACTGGAACTCAGCATCCACAAAAGCTTAAGCGGATGCTTCAGAGCGTCTGCAATTGAATCTGGATGATACCTGAAACAGACTAGAAAAAAGGAAGTGTATAGTGACATTTGGGACACCCTGAATAAATGAAAATCAAAATTTGTAACAAAGAGGCAATAGGCAGGTGTGTGCAGGGCGATACTGTCAACTTGGGGTATTGCAGGAATTAATAAAGCCTTTTGATTTTTTACATAATTCTATTGCTCATTGTCATAAGTTCCCTTTGCTGGTTCTGGTTATCATCGCACATTTTCCTTTTCTGTACCCCATCACTGGTACCCTTCTGTGATGGAATCACAAAAAAGGTGAACATTGCATGTATTTTTTTCTCCAAAGCATTTTGGTTCAACTCCAAATTGTACTACTTTTGGAGTTCGACTTTGGAGGCTCCACTGCACTGTGCATGCTGCCATGATTGGTTCACTGCGTGTTTATATGATCCGACTGAGTCTTCATCTGTTGTATGGCAGTTGGAAAATGGGTGACCGACTCACTGAACCGTGAACTTGTCTAATGTTGTCTTTGCAGGTGTTTTTCTGAGCCTCAATACATTTCTATGTGAAACCCTGCAGAGGTTTGCGTAGAAGCAAGCTGACATACAACTCCGCCTCTCCCTGCTTGTGCCGGCAATACACTCTCCCACCTGCAAAGTCTCCATCTGCTCACGTTACCCAGCAGAGCAACACAAAGCTCCACAGCCAAACACGCGCAATGCTCAATCCTTCAGTTGGCTGAAAGTGTACTCTATATACAGGATTATTCTTTTCAAATTACACCCTGACTATGTTTTGCTTTGTATTGCAACCTTTCAAGGTGGTGGTCTGTGGTGCATTCAGGTGGTGCGACATTGCAAAAGAGGACAAGCGGAGGCTTTGGTAGACGTTATTCATGCACGTGCGTACGTGCGTGCGTGTATGTGTATTTGCCCTCCAGACCAAAGCACCTTGCTGACAATCCCACAATAAAGCAAATGTGTAGAAAAAAGCATCAGCTGGACCCCAACAACCTCTAGAACGAAGATATATGGGATCTCCAGGAAGTGAATCTTGCAGAGGTGATGGAGGGATGAGGGCACTTTAAATCCCATTACTATGTGATCAAAAGTCATTCCTCTCTTCAGATTATGCAGTGAGGCTTCAGTTGTGGCTTATAAAGAGAAAGCTGAATTCCTGAGAGGTACAATATTGGCGGATAACAATGCAGGGAGCATGAGGTGCACATATTTCTCTTCATTAATATATCAATAATGCAGGGGAATCATATGAATAATTTTCTCCCTTATGGATATTGCATGCTGAGAAAGGATTTCCAGTTCCAGTTTTTAAAAAATTTAACATGTGAAATGATGCATCCCTATGTGACAAAGTGATTTTTTTTCGGGGCAAGACGAGAGTAGCGCAAATGCATCAGAAAGCTTCGGCAAAAAGGAATGAAAGTGCAAGAGAGACAGAGGCCAAGACATTAACCGCTGAGCTGGAAATTCTGGAGGACTGACAATTCTGTCAGTCCTCAGCTCAGCTTGTAAACACAATGTATTTTATATTGAAAAATAAGATTATTACCTATATCATATTCGTTAGTAGTGGGAATCAGAGCGTTACTGGCAATATGATATTATCGCTATATTTTCCCAAAAATAAACGCACAAACATCAATTGCGTGATCATGGATATACTGGGTAATAGAATACATGAGTCTCTCAAACTGTCTTCTTTTAAATTAAGCATAAATACAAATTAGACAGTTTGAGTAAGTCAGCACAGAAATACACTTCGCCAGTCTAACAACATTGAAAATTCATGAAAAATATGATTTTTCAGTAGTGACGACAGAAAATTATCTAACACCTTGGAAATTATGCATACAATACATACGTTAATATTTTAAAATGCTTTAGAGTAGCAGAAAGGTCAGGTAAGCTGCAATTCCTCTATGTTTTTGCCAGCTTTTATTAATAGCTACATAATCGTTGCAAAGTGCAGAATGTTTTCCATTAATTGTCTTGACCTCCGTTGGAAAAAAAAAACTCATTATTTATCAGTTATCCGCTCAAAACATTCAGTTAGTAATCCAAGGTTGGGTGCACTTGGTCTTATTAAACAAAGTAACAACAATCATCTCACGTCTTGACAGTGCTGTGAGTCTTCGGTTTTTGTCAATGCAGACCAAAGGAAGCAGCAATTAGAGCGGAGGAGTCAATTGTTAAAAACATGACTTAGAGGTTGTTTCTGCATGCAGTATGGACAGAACACGGAGAACAACGAGATTCCACTCACATTTAAAAGGTCAAGCTCGCCATTAAATGCACAACTCGTGGTCATACTGACACTTTCGATATCTGATGTCGGTGTAACGCTACAGCACTGTGAGAGATAACAATGCAATATACCACTATATACGGTAACTGTACCTTGTCCAACCCTTAGTATATAATAAAGATATACCTACAATGTTAAACTTAAATGTATTACGTTTTTGTTTTCATTACAATTTGTTTTTTCTTAGCAGGACTCAACAAATAGCACATACTTCAAGAACATTTTGTGGTTAAATAGGGCATGAAACCAAGTCACTCATGCTGTGATCATATTTAAAGACATTTTTCATTGTCAACATTCCGAGAGACATTTTTCAAATATCAAGCACATTCAGGATGTTTTGACTTGACATTGGTTTCGGCCCATATACATTTTGTTTAATTGGTGGCGGTCACTGATGGTGTAGTGGTTCACTCGCCTGAGTTGAGTTCCCACTCAGTGATGGTGTGGACGTCATCGAATGGCTGTCTGTCTGGATATGTGCTCTGTGATCCCCTTTTGACCAAAGGCAGATAGGATCAGCTCCAGCGCCACCGCGACCCTGAACAGGATATGCAATATCGAGAATGGATGATTGGTGGCAGTTTGCATTCCAGTGACTGCCATTCTAGCTCACTTACATACTGTACATGCTTTATACTGTATCAAATTGAAGGTGGCTTGGTGGACTAGTGCTTGGCACATCTGCGGTCCCGGTTGAGCTGTGTGGAATATGCATGTTCTCCCCGTGTTTGCGTGGGTCTTCTTCAGGTAATCTGGCTTCCTCCCACATTCCAAAACCATGCTTGTTAGATTCATTGAAGACTCTAAGTTGCCAATAGTTGAGTTGTCAATGTTTGTTTGTCTGTATGTGCTGTGTGAATTGCTGCTGATCAGTCCAGGGTTTAACCCCCCTCTCACCCAAAGTCAAATGGAAAAGGCTCCAGCTCAACTACAACCTAATGAGGATCAGCGGTATGGGATATGGATGGATGGATATTAAATTGACTAAAATGTGATATATTGTATATACAGTATGCTAAAAGGTGTTGGTTTCCCCCACAGAATTCATCTGTAATTACAATCAATGAACATATGGTAACCGAGTGGAAACATTTATTTTCCAGTCTGTCTGAGTACACAATACTTTATTATTTCTGTTATCAAAACTCAATGATTGCAAACCACAGATTGCACGTGCTTTGGGGATGGAGCCTGTCACTGCCTGTGGGGTTTGGGGGTGGAGGGGAGGGAAGTATGACAACCTATTGGAATTGAAACCAGCACAGTAGCACACCCAATAACGCATCTGTCACGGTGGTTCCGTTGAATGAGTTACAGAATCACAATAAAATGTGTCAAGGTGTTTCATAACCTTCAGCGACACGTCTGTGAAGATCTGACGGAGGAAACTGCACAAGAACATAACAGTTTACAAAGATGCAGCAGAAATCCTATTGGACGGCTTTCAGACTTTCTCCTGCCTCCATGAAGCTATCTGCATCCCCAGCATAACATGCAATATGCATATGTTATCAAAGTCAAAAATCTGGCATGAAACTTTAATGAAGAGTGGAAAAAAAATAGAAGCGGCGAGAAAGAGAAGCCGATCAGCTTACGGCGATGTGGAATTGTTTTAGTGAGGCGTGACGGACAAGAATCAAGAAACCTGGGAGAGGAAGAACAATTGCTACGGGCCTTTGCATTTCACATGTGTGAGGACCCATCAGTGCAATTATACATAACAGACATGTCTGCTATCCACAAAGCACATTTTCATGCTTTGAACAGAGCAACAGCCTGGCCTGAGGACATAGCAGCTCAGGTGGCAAGCCGAGTTAATTTCACCATTTGGGAACGCTTGTAAGCCTTACATGGTCAGCAGCTAAATGTTACTTTCCCATCACTGCCTGCGTCTGCCATGTTGTCCACGGACTATATCGCCTCATCTTATTCAAAATGCGGCACACTAACTCTCCAGGCAGCCCCCGCTTTAACAACGCCACCACAGTATAACAACAATTGGGAAAACAGTCGTGTTGGCTGACTAAGTTTGACCCTGCCCACTTTTATGCGACCAATTGAGGGGGGAGATTTGCCCCCTGATTTACCTCCACACATAGACAGCATTAGCTGGCACCAGTGCTAGAGTTGCTAGGCAACAGAAGACACTTGCTGCAGACTGAACCGATTCTTTGATTCCAGGAAAGCACTTATAATACCTTACAGACGACGCATTTTCTGCAACTGCATCTAAATGGTCATAGTAATTACAGCTGATGTAATATCGTAGGACCCGATCGGCACACCAATCAATCGACTCCACAGTAAACAATCTTTGGTTAAGTGTTAACGTAACTTCAGAACATAATTTAATTTAGTCATTGTGAAAAGAGATGAATACAAGCAAACGACTGAACAGAGTAGAATTCTTCTCAAAGAATGTACTCATCGGAGCCCAGGAGAAACATGCCTTGACAATGATTTTATTTAAGATTTTACACAAGAAAAAAAAGTCCATTTGTTATGCATTAAACTTACTCGTTTGTCTGCTGCTAGCTTGGCATTGCAAATGATAATCTGTTCTCAATTGCCTCACATGGTTAAATAAAGTTTAAATAATTAAATAACGGTTTTAGTAATATGTTCATTTGCACATCTGTGTTGTTGTTCAGTATGACTGCAATATTGTATATGTATTAAGGTTAATGACTTGATGTTTTTTGAACGTTTCTGTATCGGCTGTATACAGCATTTATATTGCTGTGCAGTGTTTTTGCTTGTACTATAGTGACACCAACTACTGGCAACAACTTTCGGCAATGAAAGATGATTCTAATTCTGATGAATGTGCAACGAGTTATTAATATAAGATCATGAGGGTAGTCTGAGAGACCACTAATTATAATTTTCTATATGCCGTTTGAGCTCTTAACACCCACAGGAAATTAAGGGGGGCTGAGGTCATGCTGTGGGTGACCCCAAGAAGCTTTGTGGTAATGAAAGCAAATCAATTGCAAGCAGGGTTGGGGTGGTGGGGAAGATTACCAGCATGTATGTGCCTGGATTATCGAATTAATGAGTGAGAAAATCCCATAAATATGCATGATCATTATCTCGTGCAGCATCCCACTCGCCGACTCTATCGTGCCGATTAACGAGTTTTATTCAGCCGTTGATGATTTCCGCCGTTGAGCCATTTCAAACGTGAGCAGACAGTGCCACCTTCTGACCATGAGAAATGTTTATTTTTATTTTTTTTGGCAGTGCTCCCTGTGCATCTCTTGGTTCTCCCTAGGTGGTGCAGGGAGGAGTTCAGCAGGGAGGTGCACGCCTGGAGGTAATAGTAATCAACTCCCTGTCTTAAGCCCCCCGACGACCACACCAGGAAGGTGCTGTGTCATTCCTTGGTCTACAGTGGTTGGCTGTTTGCATTCTGGTTCGCTTCCATGTGGATATTTTATGTGCTCTGGGTTTTTGGAGTAAGTTTTGATTTTTTTTTCTTCTGGTAATACTACCCGATTTATTCTGTTCTCGTTACTTAATGTTGGATTGTACTTTGCAACTTTAACTACTTACTCATAGCACTTTAATGTTTATTACTTTGTTCTTTTGGCACTGTGTAAATTACTATTTTGTTCTACTCGTCGGTACAGTAGCACTTTTTGTTGATATTTTAATGAAATAAAGACTTAGTAACTGCTGTATGCTGTTACTTTTTTGGGTCCAACCTGTCACAAACCATAACATTGCAAACATTGACCACTAGATGTCAGTGCATTTCCATTTGTCGTCTGCTTCTGCTTCAGCTCCTCGTGGAAAGACTGTATGGTGGTGCTTTTGTATTCAGCGGCTAAATAAGTGTGTAACACGTCACCATTTTTATCACTAAATATATTTTCATAGGTGCTATTGACATGAAATTTACACCAGATGTTGGGAACAACCCAAGTAATCCATACATATAAAGAAAGTAGAACAAATAAGATAAGAAATTAACAGAGGTGGCCAGTACTGCTACATTTACTCTGTTACATTGACTCAAGTAAACTGTACTTGTCAGAGTATTTTAAATGCACCTTACTTTTACTTAAGTATTTATGTGAAGGATCGATATTTTTACTCCATTCCAACGATCGACATGCCGCTCTCTACTTTTATTTATTAATTCTTCTCTATTTTTAGACTCCACGAGGACTTCCGCATAGGGTCCCCGTTGCGCCAATCAAACGGGATCACTAATGACTCCAATTCACCAATCAGACGACACAAGGCAGTCACATGACCGCGCACGTAGCCTTCGCGAGCCAATCAAACTGACTCCTTTTTCACCAATCTGACACAAGGCAGTCACATGACCATGGTAGCCTTCGCGAGCCAATCAAAATGACTCATTTTGGGCGGAAAACCCCCCCCAGCTGTGACTGTGTTTATTTTACAGACTCCAAAAAACAACAGCTTTATCATGCAGCTCTTAAATTGTGACTGCCCAAACTTGGATATTTCAGCACACTTCAAACTCGAGAAAACACCTTGCGGTAAGTTGCAGATGTTTCTATTGTTGTTTTGGCAGTGGATATGGCAACATTAGCACTCTGCTATGGTGTTGCACACGCGCACACACAATCAATAAGTCTGTACAGCAAACAGCTTCTTCATCAAGTCATTTACGTGAATAAAACAAATGTTTTTGTAGGGCCCAATGTATGTGTTGTTGGTTTTTGGGCAGGTAAACATTGAAATGCTGGCAGGTGTGTGTCGACTCCCATATATTATTATTTTATTTTATTTTATTTGATGTTCGTGCTCTGATTTTAAAAAATTTTTTTAAAAAAAATAAATAATCGGAAGTTACTCACAAGTTACTCTTTGAGTAGTTTTTTCATTGAGTACTTTCTTACTATTAAGTAAGTATTTGGATGACTTTTTTGCTTTTACTTGAGTCATTATTCTAAAGTAACAGTAATCTTACTTGAGTACAATATTTGGCTACTCTACCCACCTCTGGAAATTAAATTGTGTAATAATGTGAAATGACACGGAAGAAGTATTGAACATATAAAAAAAAGGTGCAAAAAGGCATGGAAAGCCAAGACAACACCTAAAATCTATCAATAATCAAACAGCAATCCATCCCCTTGTTAGTGCAAATGAAAATCAGCTGGTTCACTCCTAATTGCTGGCCTACAAAATGGTCTCATTGCCAAGGTGTGAGCCAAGACACATCTCATGATGGGTAAGAGCAAAGTGCTGTCTCAAGACCATCGCAAAGTAATTGTTGCAAAACATAACGATGGCATTGGTTACAGGTGCATATCTAAACTTCCGAATGTTTCAGTGAGCATGAGTGGGGCCATAATACCTAAGTGGAAAGCAAATCATAACACCATAAATTTGAAGATTTCTGACAGAGGAGGGCAAAGAATGAATCAGAAGAGTTGTCCACAAGTCAATGACCACCTGTGGAGAGCTTCAAAAAGACCTGTAATTAGTAGGTGCTGTTGTCACAAGGAAAACCATGGCCTGTATGCACGCTCACCACGCAAGACCCCATTGATGGAAAACAAACCATGTCAAAGCTCGTTTAAAGTTTGCTAAACAAGAGTTGGACAAGCCAGTTAAATACTGGGAGAATATAGTCTGGTCGGATGAGAGCAAAATTGAACTGTTTGGATGTCATAATGCACACCATGTTTGGAGTAGAAAAGGCACTGCACATCACCTTTAAAAACACCATACCAACAGTGAAGTTTGGAGGTGGGAACATGATGGCATGGGGCTGCTTATCAGCAAATGGTACTGGTAAACTTCACATTATTGAAGGAAGGATGAATGGGAAAATGTACAGCGACATTCTTGAAAAAAATCTGCTGCCATCTACAAGGATAATGAAAATGAAACGAGGGTGGACATTTCAGCAGGATAATGATCCAAAACATGCTGCCAAGGAAACTCTCAATTGGCTTTAGAGGGGGGGGGGGGGGGGAAGCTGCTAGAATGGCCCAGCCAATCACCTGACTTGAATTCAATCGAAAATCTATGGAAAGAACTGAAACTCAAGGTCCACAAAAGAAGGCTATGGAACCTTCAAGATTTGAAGACTGCTTGTTTGGAGGAATGGGCCAAAGTCACACCAGAGCAATGCATGCGACTAGTTTCTCCATGCAGGAGGCGTCTTGAAGCTGTCATTGCATTGGGTTTTGTACAAAATATTAAATAAATACCAGTTCGTGTGTTCAATACTTTTTCACTGTGTCGTTTCACATTATTACACACAATTTAATTTCTGAGTACATATTTAATATATTTAAATTGTGACATGTTAAATACTTATTTCAGCCGCTGTATTCATATATATATCTTTCAGAAATCTTGTGACTTCAACTTTTTACTATTTTGAAAATGGATGAGGAATTTTAAACTGAATTTACCTTTGTCGACCCAATATTGATGTGCTCTCACTATGCTTTTCTGCGCTTAACAAAACAACATAAATCAACCATAACATGCAACCACTAAATATTTGTTTCTTCTTTGCAAGTACATAACTATAATTTGACATCTTCAAGAAATTGCCTTTTTTGTATGATCATAATTTTTGTTTTGCAGATTCATCACTTCTACATCAAAATTGTTTAACTGTATAAGTGTCCAAGTTTTAAATAAGGGCACTGAAGAATCCCACTTCTTTTTCAAACTTTATCCCTTCCATGTCCCATTAGTGGCACCAAAGAATCCCACTGACACAGGCAGAAATATAATTTGGTCAACATGTAAAAAGTAGAAAGGATAAAAACAGTTTTCTTCATTCCAGCAACATGGAATGGATAAATTTGTCAACCAATATCAGAGAACGGACTGTGTTCAACTTAGGAGGCTGTACTCAGTATGACAACTGAATTCTTTGGGTACAAATCCAGGGTGTTTGACTTGATATGCCTTTCTTCTTTATTGTTATTCCACCCAAAAAAACAAAAAAAGTGGATTAACTCCACCGTAGTGAGACATTAGTCTGACATAATCAAATTTTGCTGTTAATTAATTCTGGGCTGAGTCTGCTTCATTATCTTGGAATGTATGCACCAATACCCCAAAGTGCACTCGCTCTTTTGGGTGGAAACAATCTTAATGACAGTGGAAAACATTTATTTGCTTGAATAAGTACTCAAGTACTCTGACATTACCTAAAAGAAATGGCGACAAAGGCCTTGCTCAAAACCAAATCTTCAATATAGTTTCATTTATGGGATTTTTTATTTTAATTAGTGGCATATTAATGTAATGCGCAATGTGCAATCTCATCTGTAAATAAATAGTTGGACTGACTTACTGCATATGAAGGTTATCAAGAAAGTCTCTTTCTTTGACATTCTCATTTGGCTTCTATCACAGTTAATTTGTTTGTTTCAGAGAGTTCTAGAGCAGGTCTGTGTGCTCTCCACTGCAATTAGTCTGCATGACCGACCTTATCTAATGCATCAAGGACCGCTGTGTTGTTCACATTTCTTTTAATTAATCCATCCATCCATTTTCTGAGGCACTTATCCTCACAAGGGTAGCGGGAGTGCTGGAGCCTATCCCAGCTATCATTTTAGTCCATTTGAATTCAGTTTTATTTATACAGAAGCAAATCAGCTTGAGAAATGATACAATATCACTTTTTTAAGCAAGGAATTGCATAATTAGACTACAGGTTAATAGACATTGGTGTTGACCTTTTGGAAATTTGGGATAAAGACAAGTAGGGAAGAGCTTGACTCTCTCATCGCAAAGCTATATTCCTAGTGGCTCACTTTGGGTACATTTTCAGTGCCCTATTGCTTAAAGGCAATGAACTTGTCAAATATATGTTATGGAGATGTAATTACTGTGTACAAGGTGTCAAATTAATTTATTCAAAATTTTAGGAGACATTTTGCCTGGAGTGTCAGAAGAAAAATGAGTTAAAAAATAAAATGTATGAGAAAAAAATAATGGTAATACTACGGGGCCTGTCATGGCAGCAATCCCTGAGTCCATTGGTGGACACCAGCTGTGAGGGATGCTGTCAAGCTGAAGAGTCCTATCGGGACTTTTTGGCCCGGAGGAGGCTGACAGGTATCGGCTGTCCATGTGGAATGCAGCTTTGGTGGTCACTGTGGCGAAAACCCAGCTGTGGGAGGAGTTCAGTTAGGCCACGGAGAACGACTACCGGATGGCTTCGAGGAAATTCTGGGCCACCATCCGGCGTGTCAGTTGGGGGAAGCAGTTCAAAATTAACATTGTTTATAGTGGGGACGGAGCGCTGTTGACCTCGACTCGGGATGTTTTGAATCCGTGGGGAAAATACTTCCAAGACCTCCTCAATTACACTGACATGCCTTCCAAGATGAAGCAGATTCTGGGGACTCTGAGGCGGGCTCTTCTGCCTCTGGGGTCGAGGTCACCGAGGTGGTTAAAAAGCTCCTCGTGGCAGGGCGTTAGGGGTGGATAAGATCCGCCTGGAGTTTCTAATGGCTCTGGATGTTGTGGGGTTCTCCTGGTTGAAACACCTCTGCAACATCGGGGACATTGCCTCTAGATTGGCAGACTGTGGTGATGGTCCCCCTTTTTAAGGAGGACTGGAGGGTGTGTTTTAGTTACAGGAGAATCACACTCCTCATGTCTTCTGGCTGACCTGGGAAGAGCTGGGCGACGTGCCCAGAGAGAGGGAAGTCTGGGCTTTCCTGCTTAAATATTAAACGGGTAATATCAAAATATTTGTTAAAAGCATTTCTGGTTTATAATAAAACAAACCCTACAAAATATAGTAAGTAGTTTCAATCCATGAACTTTCTCAAGAAACGGACACAAACATTTGTATTCTCAACAGTTCACATCTTAACAGAGCTCTATGTTAATGAATGTAATATTACAGCTTTTTTTCCTCTTAAAATTATTACCTAGCAGTAATTTTGTTAGCTAAAAGTATATGACCTCCTTGATGAGGGAAAAAATTAACAACATGCTCTATATCAAATGTGATAAGAGGGTGTTGATGAAGAGATGGCGCTCTGAAAGCCCCAGAAAGGGAGGAGATAAAAGAAAAAAATGAAGTCAAAGTAATGCTGATTCACTTGCTTCGTGCTTGACCTTGTGCTTGAATGGAACTGGCACCCAATTAGTCTGAAAGTACTCTCGCCATGTTCATTTAGAGAAGGTTATGGAAAGTGTGGTTAAGAGTCTGGGTGGATTAGAGTCTATTGTCTTCGCCTTCTTCCCCTGCCTCTTAAAATGTTAGGGACAGGCAAAGGAAGTGATGAGTTCTGTTACTGAAATGTGTAATGAATTATTGGTGCTTACGGAGCAGTTTAAATATGAATAAACTGCAGGAACTAGATAGTAAGTCTTGGAGACCAGCAGGGAGGGCCGGGGGAGGCTAGCAATACAGCAGGAAGGCTGTCAGTCATGAGAAGAGATCGGCTCCAAGGTGACATGGCATCTTCTTCCATGAGATAATTGAGGGTAATGGTGCTTGGCTCATTTCACATGAAGCAATTTATAGCAGAGATACGCAGCCTTGCAATGTTCAAATATTTTCTGCAACAAGTAGTGCTGTCTTGGCATTTTAAATTCACAATTATTTTTTCTACCAAATAGAGTAAAAAAGCAGCAAGGAGAGTTATAAAACAGACATGAACAATTAATCACACTTCTAAAATATCTTTGGGGTTTATCCTTAAACCATGAATGGCTCTAGAACACTACGGACAATTGTGAACACAGCAGGGAATTACATTTTTTAAGCCTAGTAACTCAAGCAAAAGGTTTATTACTCTATTACAGAATTCACTGCTTACATCAGCTGCACAAATGTTGCTCCTCAATACTGTAACATATGATCAGTCAAGGGCGGTACATCTGCTTGACAGTTCAGAGGTTCAGGGTTCGAGTCTCTGCTCTGGCCATCCTGTGTGAAGTTAGCATGTTCTCCCCATGCTTGTGTGGATTTTATCCAAGCACTCCCACATTCCAAAAACATGCAATTGCCCATGGGTATGAATGGATGTTTATCTTTATGTGCCCTGTGATTGGCTGGTGACCAGTCAAGGGTGTATACCCCCCCGGCCCAAAGTCAGCTGGGATTGGCGCCAGCTCACCCATGAACCTATCAATGATAAGAGATAGAAGCATAAACACTGGATTGATGGATGGCGTCAATAAAAAAAAAAATCTCAAGGACATCCTGTATGCACCAAATGACCTCGTTGCCAAGTTCCAATGCTTTTGTTATGAACACAGAAGAATAAAAGGAGATTTAACTGTATTAGAATTACTTGAAATGATTAAAGATTAAATAATAGTATTCTTAATCATAAAACATAAAAACAAAGCATTTTTCTTACTTTTATAATCAAGTGATGAAGTGTATTGATAATTCTTTGAATACAAGTTGCTTACTTCACACTTCAGTCAATCTTCTTTTGTCATGTTAATCTTCTCTAAGCACACCTCCTTGAGGCTGGTCGTTCTTTCGAAATGAGTATATCCATCCATCCATTTTCTGAGCCGCTTCTCCTCACTAGGGTCGCGGGTGTGCTGGAGCCTATCCCAGCTGTCATCGGGCAGGAGGCGGGGTACACCCTGAACCGGTTGCCAGCCAAACGCAGCTGCACATACAAACAAACAACCATCCGCACTCACATTCACACCTACGGGCAATTTAGAGTCGCCAATTAGTGCATGTTTTTTGGGATGTGGGAGGAAACCGGAGTGCCCGGAGAAAACCCACGCAGGCACGGGGAGAACGTGCAAACTCCACACAGGCGGGGCCGGGGATTGAACCCTGGTCCTCAGAACTGTGAGGCTGACGCCCTAACCAGTCGTCCACCGTGCCAAATGAGTATAATTAAAAAAAAAAAAAAAAAGAAGCTAAAGAACCCAAAGAAAAGATCAATCCTGTGATGCTTAGTGAACTGAGGTCTTCTGAGGTACACAGAGGTAATGCATGAACTCCTCCAAATTTAGAATTATTATTATTTTTTTCCCCCCTCAAAAAAAAACCTCAGGAGAGTTTATCTTTAGAATATACTTTGTGTATCTAAATTAAAATGATTCAATTGACATGTCTTGTATACAATTTGTTCCTATAAAGCTTTTCTTCCATACACACAGACCAGAATCCCCCATGTGTATCTTCTGTTCCAGTCTGACTGCAACTAACCACAATGACTCAGTATGTCATTTCTCTTGTTGCAAACTGTGGATTTCACTCTTAGCTGAAATGTTTACAGATTTCTGGAAACTGTGCATTTAGAGTCACTACCGCCTATTTCTCATTCGACCTTCAGTCTCTTTTCATCATTGTTTCTCCAGCCAGCCAGGCAAATATGTATGGATTTGGGCCCTAGAGTGCCTGCATGCGTGGGTTGGCTGTGGAAAACCTCAAGGACAAATGCAGGTATAAAGAAACCTCCAACACATTTTAACAATCATCTCTCGGGCTGGGAATTGATGTGGCGTGAAGACTAGGTCAAAGACAACTGGGAGCAGAGTCAAAATCTCCTCTGATTAAACTATTATCCATGGTATGTGATGCTGATATGATCCCGAGTTACTTGGTACTGTGGGATTGCTTTGCAGCTATGATGGGGAAAATTATCACATGTGCTTGTTGTGTTTGTGGAGTAACATAACCCATCTGACCAGCTTTGGGGGTGCCTTTAAATGTTATGGTTCGCTTTGGACAACTGAAACTCTGTGGTTAAGGGTATCAAAAAGCGATACAATACATAATGCAATCACAGTTGCATGCAATGTAATGCAATTCCTCTAGAGAGATTTCTGGTGTTGTAATAACAAACAGTACTATGTCTGGCTAGGTCTCACAACACAAGCACGTCAATAATCAACAAGGGCTACATTTGTGTAGCGGACAGATATTCTCTTAAAACAACTACTTAAAGTGCAAACATATGTGGTGTAACATATTGAATAAGGAATGGAAAAAAGAAACAAACAGCATGCAGATGAAAGTATCAGTAAGAAGGTTTTATGTTATGAATTTTCAAGGCTCCCCCTATGGTTTTAGTCCACTGAGGTAACACAGTTCATCCTGATGCTCTGTGACCTCTGATTTGCTCGTACTTTGAGACACATTTTGACATTAGAAATAGAGAAAAATAAAAAATTCAGGATCAAACTCATGCCGTGCAAAAACTTAGGTTAAAGAAAATAGAAGCAACATTGTCAGAACCTGAAGAAGTCAACTAGTACCGTAAATGTACTGCTAAACACTAAAAGCTTGTCTGTGTTATAACCAGTGGTGGCTAGTTAATGGAGGGCTCTAGGATGCTACCCCAACACGCATGGTGGTCATCACATTACTTTGCTATAAGACAAAAAAAAATATATACATATATATATAATAATAATGTTTCAAACTATCCATCCATCCATTGTCTGAGCCGCTTCTCCTCACAAGGTTCGCAGGAGCGCTGGAGCCAATTCCAGCTACCATCGGGCAGGAGGCGGGGTACACCCTGAACTGGTTGCCAGCCAATCGCAGGACACATATAAACAAACAACCATTTGCACTCACATTCATCATCCATCCATTTTCTGAGCCGCTTCTCATCACTCGGGTCGCGGGCGTGCTAGAGCAATTTAGAGTTGTCAATTAACCTACCATGCATGTTTTTGGGATGTGGGAGGAAACCGGAGTGCCCGGAGAAAACCCACGCAGGCGGAGCCGGGGATTGAACCCCGGTCCTCAGAACTGTGAGGCAGACGCTCTAACCAGTCGTACACCGTGCCGCCTTTCAAACTATATGTATGTATTTTTAGATGAGCAGGAAAAATAGCACATGATGATTAATGATGAGTAAATGAGTAAATAAAGTTGTTTCCCTTGTGTGTGCCGTCTTGTTATTGAGGCATTTCCAGTCTGGCGTGCACAAATCCTAGTAATCTTAATAAGAATTCTAATTATGTCATCTTCTGGTTGAATCAAGCTCCTCAAATTTCACCTGCTGTTTGTTGGAATTAATATTTATTTAGTTCCCCTTTTACGTCTCTCTTTAACTCAATCAGCCTCCAGTGGTTAGAACATCCATCAATCCATCCATTTTCTAAGACGCTATTCGTCGTTTGGGTAGTGGGTGAGCTGTTGTCTAATCCTGCTGATTTTGAGCAAGAGGCGAAGTACACAACTGAATGCTTTCCAGCCAATCGCAAGGACAAACAACAATGCAGGCTCATTTTCACAGCTAAGGGGAATTTAGAGTATTCACTGAATCTAACAGTATTCACTGAATCTAGCATGCATAACATGCAGGAGTACAGGTACCTGGAAAAATGTGTTATAACATCTTATCTTCAAATAAACAGTCAGATCATTACAGTTTTTACAAATCCTGCACACAATCTTGAAAACTTCCAGTGTGTATTTATTCTAAACCTTGGTAACTTGTCATCCATTTTTTTTATGCAAATAGGAAGCATATCAGGTAAAATGTAACAAAGGCGCATTGTTATATTACAGTATTTATATTCGTTTCCAAAATGTTTCCTTCTGTTTTTTTTTAAAAGAATATAAAACTGACTGAGGAATGTTTATTGACATATTCTACCTAACTGGACTTGAGCATCTGAAAGATTTGTTTTTCAATACATTTAACACGTCTGTGATAAATTGACAATCATGAAGACAATTTTCAAGAGGATTTACCAGGCAGTGATTTGTCTAGTGTAAACCGTTTTGATAAATACATTCCATGGTGTTTGACATCCTTTTACGTGATCATTTTCATGCTTAAATTAACCAATTTGTTTCCCCACTGTGCTCCGTGGAGTTGATTTTCCAAAACGTCCATCTTTAGGCTAGCCACCCACTTCCATGGCCAGTAGAACTATACAACAGTATTTGACCCCCCCCCCCCCCCCACCCCCCGTTGAAGGCCAGGAATGGCTGCAACAGGGAGCCTTTAAGCGGCTGGATGTGAGTGTAAATAGCACTTTAATTAATGTAATGAATCTTTCTGGAGAGGTGCTGAAAGCTGCCGTCGGTGTGGTCTCAGCGAGAGCTCATTCCGGCTCACAGCGCAGTGGTCATTCATCACCCACTAAGCAATACAGTGCATGGTGGAGAGTACGATAAGAAACATGGGAAGAGAGAGATTCAGAGAGCATATTCATTCCAAACTATAGGGAATCACAGTTATCACAAAATTATCTTAGCCAATGATGAAGTCATGATTTATTAACAAGCAAATTGAGAGGACTGCTGATAGTCTTTATGTTACAGTTGTGTTTCTTTGTCAAAAATGCATGAGCATTTTGTCCTTTGACATCAAACTGATTCTGATCTAAAGCAAAGTGTAAAGTAAGCAAACATGTTCATCTTTCCTCTTGCTCTGATGATTTATGTGTGGTGGGTTTTATAGACCAAGAAATTAAAATGTGACAGACTGCTAGAGCAGCGGTTCTCAAACATTTTATTTATTTATTTACAAAAAAATGTTAACTACCACCACTAAAAATATTTTGGTCTCCAAATACCACCATAGTGGCCAAAAAAAAATACACTAAAAAGAAAAGAAAAGAAAAAAAACAGAGGCCATGGTTTTAGTCAAAAAAGCACATTTACTGTACTTATGTTAAATACAACTGAACTGTACTTAAAAAAATGTCCTGTAATTGATAAGTTAAAAAAAAAAAAAAAAAGTACTGCACTGGAAAATATATTTAAATAAGATGTTGCCTAACTACAAGCGTCATTCATTTCATGTGTCAAACAATGTAAATTTTAATTGTATTTAATTCAGTGATTCTTTCCCATACCACTAGAGAGAGCCCACATACCTTTAACTGAACTTTGAGAATCCCTGTGCGAGAGTACATGGGGATCGGTCTCTTTTTTATTTTTATTTTATTTTTTTATTATTTTTTTTATAAATGATAAACAATGGTGAAAACTAACAGTCCATCCATCCATCCATTTTCTGAGCCGCTTCTCCTCACTAGGGTCGCGGGCATGCTGGAGCCTATCCCAGCTGTCATCGGGCAGGAGGCGGGGTACACCCTGAACTGGTTGCCAGCCAATCGCAGGGCAAAACTAACAGTCAATTCATTGAATATATTTTTTACTATTTTGGTTGTTTGAAAAAAAAACATTACTTTTCAAAAACATTACTTTTTTTAAATCCCCCCAAATTTTAAATAAGCGGGGATAAACCACCAATAAGCCTTTTCGCACTAATGTAAATTGAAAAAGGCACACTTAAGCATCTGAGTCACAACAGAGTGATAGACCGATTTGCCATCCTCAAATATAGATGAAATTCATTGATGGTTCCACCCATCAACTAGATGCCGATTGCAGCTGTTCATTACAATTTTGATTGTATTGATGATAACTCGAAGGAAAACAATTTGCTCACATCCTGTGCAAGTCCCCCTATCCATAAAACTGCAGAACATGCAAACTCAACACGGGTGAGGCTGGATTTCAACCCCGGTCCTCAGAACTGGCAGGCAGATGTCTTAACCAGTCGGACATCGTGCTGCCCCCTGTCATACTTAATGTTTTTAATTGTACTTTGTCCAGTGCATCCACAACCCTAGTAAGCGGTACATAGAATGGATGGATGTTTATGCACTAGAAGTGTTTTTCATACAAATATTGACTATAGTTATGACTTTACATTAGCATAAGTTAGTGCATTAGCATAAGTTAGTGATAGAGACACTTGCAAAACACAATATGACCCGTTAGCAGACCTATAATGTTTTGTTTGTGTTGAATCTATCAGTTTTCATTATCGTGGTGGTATTTTGACATATTATTTCTACACCACCACAAACAACACCCCTCCCCAAAAAGGGTATTGTTTAATCAAAATTGAATTGCAAGCTATTCTGTGTATCAAGAATTCATAAAACCTTTCAGTGAGCCATGCGGCAGTTTAACAAAACATTTCCCAAACCCTTAAAATGTTCATGAGTTATGTCGTGCTATAGAGGTATTGTACATTGAAGTGAATTATTGATAAATAATTAAATCAAGGCTATAGTGACTTCTATAATATGTTAATTCAGTACCAACTGACTTAATTAATTGTGAAGAATTAATGTTGGTTCTCTGTACTGATTTGGACCACTGGGTGGCACTATTCTTTCAACCTTGGAATGGTGCAGCCTATAAAAAGGACAGAAAAGCACAGCCACCCACTTACTGTACACTTTACTTTTACAACCATGTCTTCTCTCCACAGGAAAGTTGAAAACATTTTGCCACTCACTGAGTTGAACACCGAGGTGCTCACTGCTCATTTCAGCCAGGAGATGTGGGGGAAAAAAATTCACACGCGATGCAGAATCATAAGGTACACTTTGATAACTGTGGTATCACTGAAATAAATCCTCCCGTTGGGGAATTTATACAAATTCATTTTGATACAATCTGTCATAGGGAAGTGTTGATATCGTTTTCCAGTCATTCTGGAGTCTTGTAACATGGCTGCGAGATGTAACTAATATTCTGTCCAGGCCCAACAGACCACTGTCTAAAATTAAAATGGGAGTTTCAAAAGCTTTAGGAAAAGAGGAGTTACACCAAGGATGTACCTCAGTCGTCTGGGTAATTTCAGTAGCTTTTGCAGAACATGCACGCATGTGTGGTATAAAGTGTGCAATAACTGACATATTCACTGAACAAACGAGCAACTGAGCAGTGGGGGTAGTGAAAGAGTTCTGTGATTCTTTGGTGTCAACTGCCAATTCATTTTCCTGATATTACCCAGCCCTTGATTCTCACAGCCGTCATACTTGAATGGTAATGCGCTAATGGGTTCAGGCCTCAGTCTGCCACGAAACAAGCGTGACGCGGTGAGAATGGAAGCGTGTATGGAGTCACCCTTCCACACCCGCCGATCAGGCCCCTTTAGAAAATTAATGAAAATAGCGTCCTCTGAAATGGATGCCGCTATTGTTAGCCCAGTTATTCGCGCAACCTTGTCCATGAGTTCAGCAATTTTCACTCATTCATCTTCCATTTTGTCCTTGAAGGCGCTCTTGCCTTATATTGGATTAATCTGAGAAGTCACAGCGATTGTCACAGTTTGGCATTGTGGATTGTGCTCGAGGAGGTGTTTATTATTATTTTATGTTTATTATTATTTTATTATTATTATTATTATTATTATCAGGAATACACATTAGTGCATTTTCAGGGAAGGGGTAATTTATTATTTTTCTCAAAAGTGTGTGTGTCGTCGTCTGTTCAACAGCAGAGGTCACCAACACTGAGCCCCTGATGACTCCATGAGTTGCCCACGGGTTAACCTCTAGTTGTCGTGGTAAAAATAGCACGGGTTGATATTGTGATTTGCTAGGAATGTTGTAGGAGTGATCCTTTGAAAATGTAAACACTTGCAGAGAGCTACAGAATAAGTGTCGCTTATTGATATTTATCTGTTTCCTACCTTGTTAAATCATTGTTGATAATCACTGAGAGAAAATATGAACATAATCAGTGTCTTCACATGAATTAATATCATTAATAAGTAATGATAACATATAATTAATGGTAATTTGAGCTAATGTATTATTTCATGTGTGTATCATAAGTGGTAGCACGTCTCATTAATTAGTATCGAAGATTTAACTCTTATTTTAAAAATTGTTTATGACCCCCGAACTACTGCCTCATTTCCACCAAGCAGTAGTGTTTGGGTCATGCTGGTATGGTATGCATTCTTTTTTGCAGTTCCAGTGTCAGAAGTCCCAAAACACCTGCATATTTCATATAAAGTCTTACAGCCTATTAAAGAAACAAAACTTGCTGCATTACTTTGTTTACTGTGCTGCATTTCTCTGTTAAATTTATTGTCAGGTTAAACACTGTTGTTCTTATGAAGAGTATCTTCTTCTTCTTCTTGCGTTTGAGGCAGGCAGATAACAATATTTCATCGATGTGCAGCAGCCATTGGACTGTGTTTTCATCAAGATTGAAGATTACTGCAATTGGCTGGCGACCAGTTCAGGGTGTACCTCGCCTCTTGCCCAAAGATAGCTGGGATAGGCTCCAGCACGCCCACGATCCTAGTGAGGATAAGTGGTACGGAAGATGAATGACTGATGAAGAGTATGACAACTGTTCATGTAGTGGGAGAATCTCTCTGAATGTTCTGAACTCCTTTCCAGTGCCAGAGTCATACTGAGCAGAATAATGAATAATGGTACCTAGAGGAGCTGTACCTTTTTTGGAGGAATTATTCCTTCCTGACTCCAACTCTCCATATTTATCTGGGGCACTTGGCTCTGCCCCCCCCCCCCCTCCCCAGGGGTCATTTAAGCTCCTAAACTAGTTGAGAGTGAATAAATAGCACATTTGTTGGTTGCACTGAAGTGGTCCACTCCATTTTGCCTGAACTGCTTCAAGACGTGATTCATCAAGAAATCGTTATCACACTATTGACAGAATTCTTAAAACCATTAAGATCAGGATTTACTGTTGTAAACGTGTCTTAAACTGAACTGTCCTGTGTGCCTCAGTCAGTGTGTTTACACAATACTAGAGAAAATAAAGTTTTTGCATTTTGATGCAACTAAAACCAGACATAACACTTATGTATGACTTATATTATGTACAGGTACAGCTCAATAATAATTTGTAATTGGAAAACTTCATTTATTTCTGGAGATGAGTTCAAAAACTCAGATATTAAACAGATTCGCTCCAAAGAGAGTTAGAATGTTACATTACAAACAGTCAAGAAGATTTTAATATGGAAATGAGGTTGGAATTGGCCTTGTGAAAAGTATTTTCTTGTGTTGAATGAATCTGTATAATTTTCACTTTTGGAATTGCAATGCTGAAATACGAACTCCCCTACAGTATTAAATTTTTTGAGATGGACCTTTAAACACGTTAGTCTGACTGGAATGAAAATTCCCCAAAACAGACAAACGGCTCCAGCACACCCGCAACGCTATAATGAGGATAAGTGGTAGAGAAAATGGATGGATGGATGGATGTTTACATTAATTTACATTAAAATATACAAAGTTATCAATTGCATTACTATGTTGTTTGTTCATTACTCTAGCTGTTAAACAAGTTTGGACAAGCAGAACGGGTGCATATAACTTATTAGCTCTGTGGTAATTTGGGATGGGCATAATGATTGATTGATCAATTACTTGATTGTGGTGTCAAACAGGAGTTCAAAACATTCCCATACCATAAAAAAATTGTATAGCTTGATTATTTGATAATTAGTTGAAGAGAGAAAATTCATAAGATTTTGTCAAATGGCCTTTTCCTTTCCCTAGTGTGGATAGAAACTGAATGATATCCTACGTACTGTATGTAAAATGGCACCGGGTGAGTCCTGACATATGGACGAGGTAAACTATGGTGGTATCTCATCTACACTTTTGCAAAATGACTCATTTTCAAAGTGGTAATATTATAAAACCTTTTCTGCTGTTATGGTGTTACTTGTTTGAATAATGGAGAGTGAAAAATGAAAGAACAAAGAGTGCAGACTCATTTACATGCAGTAACAATATGAACAATCATGCAGCCTTAATTGAAGCTCCACAAGAGCACATGAAGGTTAACATTGGCATTACAAACAGAGCAAACCTTCACCAATGCAATGATCAACTGGTGTTTCAATTTCAATAGATTGTTGATTATAAGATTTATTGTGTTAATGATAATTAATTATTTACTCACTGGTTTTAATCACAATGTGGACTGACCTAGCCACGGAGATATTTATCCATTGTGCCCTCTGCATCATAGCATAATTTATTAGCTGCGTAAGTATAATATTCAGCAGACGTGACCGTGTCAGAATTTCGCAGAACATCTTTGTGTTTCGATCTGCTATGCAGTTGCAACCCAAAGGAAGGCCAAAAAAATATTTGATTACAGTATATGTATGATAATGTATAATCCCACTTTCAAATCCATAGATAATTAATGACAAGGAATAATACTCAATCATCTTATCCTCTTCTTGCCTCTTCAGAATCACATCTCGTTTTATGATCCTCTGATGATGAAAATGTTTGCCTTGAAAAGGAACAGTGACAGTCTTTGACAACCACAAAAAAACCTGTGTGCACCATGTTGGAGTACATGCATCCGTGTGACATTGAATCCAGGCCAGAAAATGCTCAATTAAACAAGGATTCAGGCAAAGGTAGTTCAACGACTTAGGTCTGCACAGTTTTGCTTAGTACAGAAATCCCAGAATCCTCCTATGTTATGTATGTACTGTATGAATGTATACTTGAATAAGTGGTTAAACTGTTATCATTACGTTTGCCCTGGCTACACAGAGCAAAATAGAGCAGCATTGCAGAGCAACACTCCCTGAATGTTAGAACAATCTGTTGTATACAGTATATATAGATCTTCCTAATTTGACCTTTGGCCATTCTTTATTAGAGATTCAACAGCAATAATGTTTCTGGATGAGACAATATTCTGTAAAACTTGGAAGATTTTGAAATTTCTGAGTAATGAGGACAATATGCCTTCCGATTTGACCTTTATTTACAATTGTTTCATCCTGCTAATTGGGCCAAAAATTGTCGTCATCGTCAGTGTGTAACCCAATCCGGGATTGAGGCAAACCAAGTTTCGGTGTCGTGGTGCCACTTTTCTCGGTCTCTGGCGGTGCTCCGGAGAACCCTTTCACTGTTGGAATTGGATTGAAAATTATTTAAATGTTTTCCTTTTGACCACCTCATGCCTTCTTTCCTTCTATTCTTCCTCCGAGGCATAAATCCTCAAATTTTCCTTTTCTGATGTAGTGTCCAATGAATTTGAGTTGACAATTATCATGAGCTGTCTTTCTTGATTTGCATGTTGTAAAACTTCTGCGCTTGTGATTCTGTCAACGTAGGAGATCTTGAACATACGTCGGTAAAAACACATTTCTGCTGCTGTTATGTTTCTTCGTGTTTCCATGACTCATGTCATTTGATAAACAAGTGCATTGAACCGCTATAAGAAAAGGTTATTGCCCCTTCAAAACCAATTGATAGTAGGTTTTCAGTTATTCTATAAAAATGACTTACTTTTTGTCACTTTATTTCTGAAGGGTCATTAAGCAGACTTGTCACAAATACAACCCCAATTCCAATTAAGTTGAGATGTTGTTAAACATAAATAAAACGGAATGCAATGATTTGCAAATCATGTTCAACCTATATTTAATTGAATACACTACAAAGACAAGATATTTCATGTTCAAACTGATAAACCTGATTGTTTTTAGAAAATAATCATTAACTTAGAATTTTATGGAACACAATTTAAACGTAGCTTTAGATTAAAATGATAGATCTTGGTTTCACGCCTACTTTTTGTACAGTGGGCGCAAACGTGCTTTGATCTGCCCTGCGTCCACGTCTTATTCGTAGAGAGCCTTGACCGCATGTACAAATGTGACAGACCTTTATCATAATGTGAAAAAAAGTAAGGGATCCCATCAGGAAGTGTCAGGTTGGGAAGAAACCACATTTATCTGTGGTAGAGTGTGGGTTGAACCGTAGTTTTCCTTTGAGCCTCTGTGAATTAGCAGGCAGTCCTCCCATGACAAGTTGTGAGTACCATGATCAGGCGGGAGAACACTTCGCAAGACCTGAAAAAGGTAGAAAACTTGGTCACAATTTCACACCCCACTACGTTTTGGACAAACATGGCTGCCATGGACACAGGGAACATCAGGTAAAGGTAGCTTAAGGGGAGTACACAGAAGAGATTGCCCTGAGCAGTTGAGTGGTGTTCATTACCTGAATTCCTGCAGCCTGAGTTATGACCCCCCTCTGTCATCTGGAGTCACATATTGTTTTAACCATGTAGTGTTCATGACACAGAGTAATAATCAATAAAAGAAGATTGGGTGGCAGTGTTATCGATACAACACAGATAATAGAACTTCGCTTGGTAGAATGTTGGCGTACAGTACCACAATATCTCCTATTTAGACTTAGCTAATTTTCTTAAGACAGATACAAAATTCAGTGACCCCAGGGTTTCATACAGGTGCTTTTCACCAGCATGGCATCATTCCAACATTAGGAAACCCTGAAATTTGTTTGACTTATGCAAAAGCAAAGCATAAAAGGAGTAAGTCAGCAGATGAATACAACCCTATACATTAGCCGCCTTATGTTCCTGAGACTGAAAGGCCAGGTGGTAATAGAGGTGACGTCCAATCAATTCTGGTTTAATGAAGGAATTTTCTCACAAAGCACAACAGACGTTTATAGAGCAGATATGTGAGTAGATGACACCCGGTGACATTACTTGTTATTAAGGGAGCGTCCAGCTAGGGCAATTACGATGGCATAGCGCCTGTTATTTACTGGCACATTATGTCGTTTCAACTGAAGGTCATTTGAAGACATATAAGAGATGCTAAAAGCCCTTTCATAAAGTGATCTCAAAGTACTTTAGGCTGACGTTGGTCATGTTGCGTGGGCTATGGAAGGTGAAATGCAAAAAGAGTGCCGAGATCTTGGCTTGATTCCAAGACGACAGAGGCGGCAGAGTTAGAGTCTGTGGAGAAAAAGGCTGCAGGGTAGCAGTGATTAATTCTTCCTCCATTCTGTCGCTCCGTGTTTGCAGTTATCCCATTTGTGCTCACATTCTTTCACAAGCATTTGTGATCATGTTTTCCAGGACTGACTATATCTCTAGAGACCTTCCAGGGTTTTTAAAACATTTTTTAAACATTATTAAACACATTATTTTTTTATAAATACATTGGAAATGCTAACATTTAGCCAGAAAAGTACTGGAGAGCAAAGTTCATGCCTTATCAATTAAATTAACTTTATTTATTATTATTTTATTTTTGTAGCTCACATGGCACTGGAGACATAACGTTTGCTGCATAAACAGGCTGCCTTAAGCCTCTTTTCCACTAAGTTGGTACAAAAATGTCCGACCTGAACCGTCCCACTTCTCAATACCCATTCATTAGGGCACAAATCACAATAATGTAGAATGATGAGATATGTTGATAGAGGGTGGATTTCCAGCATTCAAGCAACGTTCAAACAATACTGTAGGAGGATACAAAGCTGTGCTTATTGTTTACAGACACAGGAAGAACCACATTACAGAGTATTTTTATTTTCTTGCAAATTACACACTATCCCGCTGGAAGTGCAAGTTGTCACACAAAACCTAAGCCTGATCAGTGTTTACCACAGTGTGACAAACTAAACAACAACCAGTTTGGTACAACATGTTTCTTTAAAAAGTGAACGTTCACAATGTTACCATGTGGATCCCTTGTGGACATACAGGAAACAACCCATATGATGAGCATCATCTTATGAGCATGGCAGACTGCAGTTGATGGTTATTATTATTTTTACTGGAGCTTTATGCCAACTGGTTAAAACATTGTTGCCATAGACAAGTCAGAATAACAGTAGTACATATTCCATGAGATATAATACCGGTCATTGTCGGGATGATAAGGTGATTCAAGCTGTAGTATCAAAAATTGGCCACAGAAACAAAACAAATATCTTGCTTCTGCATGATCTTGTTCTTGAATGGAAACTACTGGAGCAGACTTTATGATATGATATAGCTAGACTATAACAGCAAAAAAAAAACAATGCAAGCACAGGAAGAACATGCAACCTCTACACAGAAAGGCCAGTGTTCTACCATCATACACGGTAATATATTGGGCCAAAATTAACCAAATATGTGATTGATTGATTGTTCACATTTCGCTCGATTGTGGGGAATTGATTGTTGACTTAATCACATGGCATGCTGTAAGCCAGTGACCAACCACCAAATTATCCAATTTTACTTAATTGGTCCACCATGTATTTACGTAGTACAAATAATCTTTGTTCATCTAAAGTGAAATTCAGGACAATGAAATGCTTTTCCATTAGGTGGCAGAAAGTACAATTAACCTTTGTATCCACCTGTTGCCACTGATGTAACAGAATAATAGCTTTATGTTCCACTGTACAGGCCTAGATTTCACAAGGAGTAATTCAGTTTGTGAGTAAATCAAGATCGACATTATTTCAGAAAACAGGATATACTTTTCCCCATTTTAATTTGGTGGTGTGTTGTGATAATTTATATTATGTAAATATGGGCTTTGGCTCAATTGAGGTTGGTAAACACTGCTGTAAACTTTGGGAATTTGTACTCGCTATGGCCATTTATTCAGGTATAATTTTCTGCTAATACAGCATTGGCATCAAAGTCAGAGAGAGATTCTCCCATCCTATTATGTTACGACGGTTATTAACAAAACATTAACAACAAACAATGAATTGAAAGTTCATTTTCCCCATTACGAATCAAGAACATTAAGTCCCCATTCGTTATCGATTCATGTCTTTCCCATTGACTTTTGATGTACACTGCACAAACTGAAAGGGCACAGGGAAGATTCAGCACAAAAAGGTACAGAGGAAAAAGAACAACAAGGCACTAGAAATTCTTTACATGCAAATCTGTATTGAATTGACAAGTGGGCTGTAAGCTGCTCTCAAATGATCCTCAGGACAGATAACCTAACTGAGTGTTTGCAAGTCAAGGACACCTTCATTAGCAGTCAGATCTCTCTTCATCAATGTAAGATGTGTTGATGAGTTTGACCTAGGGCTGGTACATGCCAATGATTTCCTTCATTTCTCAAGGAAAGCACCACCTTGTCTCAGGAGTCCAGACCAAGGGTTGCCGGATGGTTATTTTATTATTAATACATCTAAGAGGAAAAGTCTGTTTTCAGGCTTGTATGGGATGAAGTTATATCCACTTGAAGTTCAATGAATAAGTAATAGCTCCCTCAATATCCCCACTTTGTATATTTTTGAGTGAATAAGTCATTATTTAAAGTTAATAATATAGCCATTTACTTCCCTTAGTATATTTTAGAGGGCAATTATGAAATTGACAAAATACCGGTACTTGACAATACTTACCAGTAATATGAATATTCATATAATACTGTACTTGTAAAATTGGAGGATCAACACAACTGCTCAGTCAAATTATATAAAAATACTATTTTACTTGTGCTATGCTCCATTCTATTGAATCCAGGCAGCAGTGACGACACTATACAAACTACAAAGAAAAACACCTCACTATATGGCAAATGACGCCCATCTTTTATAATATGTACTTATATAATGTACTGTAAATCATGCTTAGAAATATAAACCTATGAACTTAATATATTCATTTTGAAGGTGGGGATTAAGGTATATGCATTGCTGTTGCCTGGTAAAAGCAAAATCCTGACAATCTGGCCTGTGTGTCTTTCACGTCAGCTCAACAGAAACTTGGGGATAATAAGAAGCAACCAGAGGGCACAGAGCCTTGGACTGCCACTGTGGCTTACATCATGCATGTGTCTTTAACCAGGCAGCTGTACAGGTACAGCTGGTATGCCTTGGAATGTTTCAATATTGCATGCTAATTGACTATATTTCTCTTGTGATGTTCTCACCATGTACTACATTTTATGTTAGGCAGGCTTTTGGACTTTTAAATACAATAATTGTGCCACTAGGCATGATGCACAATACGAAATTTAAATGACAAACCTTACTTGACATAGGTTTTTAGATTTTTAAATCAACCAACTGGCATAATATCACAATTGCAGAAAGTATTTACACTATAACGAGCCACTTATTACAGTTGCAACTTAGTTGGAACGCCTAGAACATTGTTGCTAATACATGATTGGATTAAAAGTTATGCTTGATCTGGCTAGACTTACACTACTGGTCCAAGTGCCAAATTAAATGCCAAAAATAAAGAGATTACATGGAAATTTAACAGCCCAATTTCCATTTAATCCCTTTATTTATGGCACTTAATATATATAACATGCATAAATTGGAGACTCTAAATTGCACGTAGGTGTGACTGTGAGTGCGAATGGTTGTCTGTTTGTATGTGCCCTGCGATTGGCTGGCAACCAGTTCAGGGTGTAACCCGCCTCCTGCCCGATGACAGCTGGGATAGGCTCCAGCACGCCCGCGACCCTAGTGAGGAGAAGCGGCTCAGAAAATGGATGGATGGATGGACTTTTTGTACATTTCAAATGATACACATCTAATATGACTGTTTGCATTCACGGAAAACATGAAACAACCCACATGCACAGATGCCCACTTTGCACATAAATGACTCCACAAATGTCAACACCAGCCAGCGACAACACAGAATTAAACAGTAATAAAGAAATACTACAAATATCAAAAGTTGCATAGTTTAATTGGCCTTTGTTGGCTTAGCGAGAGTGTGGATATTTGAAAGGAGGCTCGCTGGCTTAATTCATTTGAACGTACCCAGCGTTACAGGTACATTATATATGATGAATATAGTTCAGTATTGATGTAAATCACAATATTTAATGCTTTTTATACTATTTATATGGCTTGATGCGGCGCGGCGGTTTGGGTCAGTAAGCTCAGAAATGTGTTTTCCCCATGAGGGAAAGCTTATCTGTGGCGACGTTGCGATGGCGATTAGAATTTTCAAAAAAGAGTTGCCAAATCACGCACACTGCGCGACTGTTCAGTCGGGTTTGGCGGTGTCGCTCGGTGTGTGGCAGCCTTTAGACGCCATGATTGTGAAAGTGACCGCGCTTAAAGAAATGCCTACATCTGTTGGCCAATCAGATGACTGTTACGTTGCGGCACTCCCAGCTTGCGTTTTAGAACCAAGTCGGAGGAGGTTCTGAGAAGCGATGCCATTGTCCCCGCTTGGCCGCGAAAAAGTGTCATGGAGAAGCGACCACATGGGGTAGAGCGGGGCTGGTGGGGGTAGAACTCGTACAATGGAAAAGGGGCATAAGGAATTCTCCCATTGGTGCGTAGTTCTGTATTTTACGTGCTGGGTTACATCATATTGTGGTGTTATTCTTTTCACAACATGCTTTTCGCAGTCATTTAAATGTTGGTCCATGTCTTTTGTTCCTGCAGTGTTTGCGCTAAGCTGAAGTGAATTGAATCAAACTGAAGTTGCAACCATAGGTTAAATTCACAAGCAAATCCTGGCATTTGTCTGTTTTTTTACATGGCTTACGATGGCATCACTGTGTGCACTGCCATCTTGTTTATACAGCAGAGCAAGTTTTCAAAACTAATCTTGCATATGCATAAAGACCCTTGCCAAAAAATTTGAATATCATGGAAAATGTATTTCCATTATTCCATTCAAAAAGTTAAACTTTCATAGATTGTATATTTTTCTTTGAAAAAGTTGTTCATAAATCAAATTGTTCATAAACCGGGTTGTTCTTAAACTAAGGTTCCATTGTAATACATAACATTTGTTCTTTGCTTGAAAAGAACACATGCTTTAAGCAACTTTTTTTTTCCATTTGTTTTTTTAAAGGTCGCTCACAATAGTGTAAAATAGTTTTAAAATAATGTAACCGCTCCGCCAAAGTTCGTTTTAACTGAAGCAAAAAGTGTAAACACAGCAAAAGCCTAATCAACTTCACGCCTTCCAATCAAAAGTCAAGTTGAGTTGCATGCAATGAGTGCTTTCACTGTAGGGTATTTTTAAACTTGACTATGCTGACTAACAGAATGGTTGTGATCATGCCCTAACATCTTCCTATTGTGGGCCAATACATCTCTGCTACATTCTGAATTATTATGGTAATAAAGTTATTAAAATGCAAAATAGTGAAAATCTAATCATGGATGTGTGAGGCAATGTGGAGTACAGTGTCAGGAATATTATATCCAGATTAAATAGGCAACAGCCCTCAGGTCACAAGTCAAAATGACATTGATTCAGACCTCTCAGATTCTATCTCTTCTCTCATCCACCCTCTATTTTCAGAAATATGTTGAAACAGTAAAAGGATGAAGATTTTCAAGCCCAAAGGGCTTCCGTTGTGCACACAGATAACACTTTGTTACTCCTGGTCAATATGTACTTAATATAGCATGAAATTATAAATTCCATCCAAGATGACCAGAAAGTGCTTGTCATCATTTCTGAATGCCATCAAAACACCCGGCTGAGTCTGTTTTACACAAATCATTAGGCTCTCTTCTACCACCGACCATACATACAAAAGTACATTTATTAACACAATCTGTCACCACAACAAAAACGTATTTATTATTCAGTAAATTTAGACTAAATTCTGTCAGTTAATGCCATGGTTGGTGAAAATGGTACAGTATTAGGCTGGATTTACATACCATTTAAATGGCCAAGCAGACCAGGAGAAGCTCATCCATGCTTTTATCTCAAGTAGACATGACTACTGTAATGGTCTTCTGACTGGACTCCCCCAAAAGAGAATTAAACAGCTGCAGCTAGTTCAGAATGCTGCAGCTCGGGTTCTGACCAGAACACAGAGATCAGAACATACTGTATTACTCCAATTCTAAAGTCTCAACACTGTCAGTCTCCCAGGCTGGCTCCCAGTCAGCTTTATAACAGACTTCAAAGTTCTGCTGCGGGTCAACAAATCACTAAATGGTTTAGGTCCTGAATGTATGAAAGAAATGCTAATGGAATATAAACCCAGTAAGGCTCTGAGATCAAAAGAGTCAGGTGAAATAAAGAAGCAAACATGGTGAAGCAGCTTTTAGCTGTTAGACTGAGCACAAATGGAATAAGCTTCCAACACAAGTGAAGTCAGCCCCAAGTGTGAATGTTTTTAACTCCTGGTTACATTTTTTTAAATGTGTTTATTTTTTTTGTCATGCTTATGATTGAGCAATTGAGAGCATTTCCAATTTTAAATGATCTTTCCTGGACTGTACATTTTTCTTTTTTTGTTGCTTTTAAAAAAAATGTTTTTAAACTGTCTTATTTTTGTATTTATTTTTAAATGTTTTTATCATGTGAAGCATGTTTCGTTACCTTGTGTTTGAAATGCGCTAGATAAAAAAAAATTGCTTTGCTTTGCTTTTGCTTTGTCTGACTCCCAAACCATGGGTGGAAATGCAGGTAACCTCAGCTTTAATCCACACCGCGGCTGCGATCGTTTTCCCTTTTTAATGGTCTAAACCATGTCTAATGTAGCTTATTTAAATGATATTTAATGGTCTTTGCTTCTGCTTTACTGTTACTATATCTCTGGTGTTTTTTCATATCTGATATTTAGCCACATTTGCAAGAGGTCTGAGGATGTCCAAAATTGTGCTTTAACAAAAATAAAAATTCTCTCTCTAAGCTGCCGTGGCCCATATCTGAAATGTGCCACTCAGGAGCAAACTAATGGATGTGGAATCACATGTATTATTACACAATACAAATTACAAATGTCATCTTTAGCCATAGCCACTGTTAAGGCTTGTAGTTTAACATGTTATCAATTTGTATTTACCGCAGCAGCTTCAAAGTAAATTACACTTTACTGTAAATAGGATTACTCCCACTTCACTACTGAAGCCCTGTAATGATGGGCAGTAGAATAGCTGTATCAATAATAATAATGTTTACTTGTCATAGATGAGTTAATTTAACAGCGCTTGTTATGCTGGTTATAGTTCGCAGTGGTGTAGAACTGCACTGTATCACAATGAGACAGTGTCCAATATTTTCATAATAATAATATTGTGGTTTCATTGATATTTGGTTGATATTTCAAATATTAGGACCACCTGTTTTTATGATCATGTACACTTTGACAAATATTATAAAAATACAGTATTGATTCATTGATTGATATAACACTTAACCATAATAATAAAATATTTTATTAAATAAATACCTATCTTACAGTGTCAATCAAAAATGCACATTGTTATCATAATGGTGGAATATTTGATCCCATGTGATGGATATCATTTTATTGTGCAAGTAGTTATACTGTTGTGGCTGGTTGGTGTACATTCTCGTATAGACAATTAAAACAACATGCTTATTCTAAACCCCTTTTTTCTGTGCCTACATACAATACAAAGTCCAAAGTCTTTCTGCCACCTGGTTGAAGATGCTGTACTACACTGAGGCGGCAAGAGCACCACTGTACAATAACCTTTTAACAGGACCATTGTTCTGGCATACAGATTATTGGTGGTCTGCTTTTTCAGTAGCCGTTAGAAAACAGCCTCACTTGAGCACACTCATCAATCCTGTTTAACATGCCATGATTAAGCAAGATGAGCAGGTTATGCCTAATCCTCAGTATTATTCTGGCTATGGTTCAACATTTATAGCATTTCAATTTCAGCATTGTGGAAAAACAATGTAGGTACAATCAACTACTACGATTCGCTAGAAATACGTAAAAAAGACCTACTGTATAAGAAGAATTCAAAGGTATCATGCTGCTTCACACTAACTCTGGAAGAAATACAACCAACGGCATAGTCTTCCATTGAGTCTGCAGCCATTTGATACAATGTCAGACTCTCCTCCAAACAGCCAATAAAACCTGCTGATCATTCGGCTTTTTAACATTTTATTGAGTAGTTCAGTTGAGAAAACCTATTGTTCTGTGCCAGCAATTACAGTTTAATGGATCAGACGGTCAACTTCAGAATATTTTTTTTAAATGGCCAATCACACATTAATGAAACAGATGGGTCATTATGAAATCAAACTGCCATTCAGCTCAAAAACAGTATGAACTGAGGTGGAGGGAACACTGCATGAGGCTGACCTGCTGCAGTATTTACTGTAGAATTAATTTCTTATATCTATTGCAGTATTTCATTTCATTTTTTTTTGGGAAAGATGTGATAATAATCTTAATAAATGATTTGGAAATATTGTATTCTGTTTTTATTGACGTTTTACACAACATCTCAACTTCATTGGAATTAGGATTTGTAAACTGTTTTTTGACAGAAACTTTTGCATTGGTATGCAGATCACAATCGTTCACCCTTGATGGAAGTATAGTGCCTTGTGAGTCACTATTAGACCTTTCTTTTGTGGATGTTTTATGCAGGTTTGCTCATACCAGAACCTTCATGATCTTGCAAAGGGTACTATACAATAAATCATATCTCGGTGTGAATCGCGCTGTGCTAGTAAAGACGTAACTACTGAAGTTTTTTTCATAATAGGTTGAGAGTGTGTGTTTTTGTCTCACAGGGCATTTTGCAGAATTGACAATCAGAAAATATTTTGTGGTGCTGGTCAAAACAATAAATCAAGCAATACCTGAACATTTGAGAATTTGACTTGGAAGGGAAAATATTTCAGTGTTTGCCGATGTGCATGATACAGTGGGTACGGAAAGTATTCAGACCCCTTCAAATTTTTCACTCTTGTTATATTGCAGCCATTTGCTAAAATCCTTTGTTCTTTTTTCCCCCTCATTAATGGACACAAAGCACCCCATACTGACAGAAAAAAACTGAATTTTTGAAATTTTTGCAGATTTAGTAAAAAAGAAAAACTGAAATATCACAGAGCCATAAGTATTCAGACCCTTTGCTCAGTATTTAGTAGAAGCACCCTTTTGAGCTAATACAGCCATGAGTCTTTTGGGGAATGATGCAACAAGTGTTTCACACCTGGATTTGGGGATCCTTTGCCATTCCTCCTTACGGATCTTCTCCAGTTTTGTCAGGTTGGATGGTAAACGTTGGTAGACAGCCATTTCCAGGTCTCTCCAGAGATGCTCAATTGGGTTTAAGTCAGGGCTCTGGCTGGGCCATTCAAGAACAGTCACGGAGTTGTTCTGAAGCCACTCCTTTGTTATTTTAGCTGTGTGCTTAGGGTCATTCATTTTTTGGAAGGTGAACCTTTGGCCCAGTCTGAGGCCCTGAGCACTCTGGAGAAGGTTTCATCCAGGATATCCCTGTACTTGACCGCTTTCATCTTTCCTTCGATTGCAACCCGTCGTCCTGTCCCTGCAGCTGAAAAACACACCCACAGCATGATGCTGCCACCACCACCATGCTTCACTGTTGGGACTGTATTGGACAGGTGATAAGCAGTGCCTGGTTTTCTCCAAACAGGCCACTTATAATTAAGGCCAAAAAGTTCTATCTTCGCCTCAAACACTCAGTACAGTACAAAGTTATTGTTAATAAATGTAAAAAAAAAAAAAGCTTGAAAATGTTTGAAAGTTTCACATTTTATCCAAACTTACCACGCTGGTGTGCTTGGTCACGGTGGCATTGCAATTTTCTGTTTGTTGGGGTAAACAAACATTTTCTGTCGTCCACTAAAATACCTTTCAATTAAACCATTCTTTCTTTTTTCCCCCCCCCCCCCAATCTATTCCCACCCCTAATACTGTATAGTCATACACATATACACTTGCAACAATCCAGAGCCCGCCCAAGGGAAAACTCCACCAGCCGCCACTGATATTAACCACACTTTCTGTCAGCGCAGATTAGTACAACCCACGCAAACCCTATCGGGGAGGCCATCTATCTCTGTCTTTGATTTAGTAATCTTAGCTTTGAAGATAGACATCAGCGTTTGAAAAACACAGCAAAATTGTGACATCACGCACTTGAACTCATATCTGAGGAATCGTTTGTCATCACAAATCTGAAATTAATTAATTAAAAAAAAACATCATCACATCCATTGCCATTACCAACGTACATGCCCATCATACATTTTGGTTGGGGATTAATTTTATACACAGATAGATGTGCGATCAATCCAAAAAACTCTAGGGAACTCGATTAAAGTGAAACATAATGTTCGCTGTAAATTATTGCCTGATCAATAACACTGATACCAGTACCTTTTGCTTGGTTTAAACTCATCCATATTAACAGTGGTGACCAAGAATGGCAACAAGGGTTGAAGTGAGTTTAGGATCAGCCATTTTCCATCCAAAAGTGTGTTAATATGTTCATTATTATCAATCAGACTGTGTGGCAATTATCGTGTTTGGTTTTGGTAAATTATAAGAATCTCTCAACAATTTAGAGAAAGTTAAAATTGTGTCTCAATGCAGTTCTTGATGGCATACTGTACCAAAATTCCAGATTAATAGCAATTGCAAAATCAGATGCCAGTTTACGCTGTCTAGAGTTGAAGAAAGGGTTTACCAAAATTGAGATGCAATTCCTTGAAGCAGAACTGTTTATTCAGAAAACTGCAGAAGCTCTTTAAATCACATATCCTAGTTCATTGAGCACCTATAATCTGACACCTTTTTATTTTCACCATTGGGTTACACTTCATTGCCCTGCTCTTTCCACACACAATCATTCTGCAATATTGTTGCCTATAGATGATCTCACGATATGATGACATTTCTTGCGCCAAGCCCCCTCAACCTGTTTCTAAGATACAGCTGTACAAAGTATCTAAGCAGCTCAGCCATGTCCTGGATGAATAGAATGTGGTCATTATAATTTTATCATTTCAGTCAGCTCGGTGGGCAAAAATTCCACAATGACGAATAACAATCAACAGATCAAGGCACAGGACAAGGGACTGTTTTATGTGATTGCACAAATAAGCCAAACTCTGCAAAACCAACTATTGGATGTAAAAGAACCTCTCTAATGAAGTAAACATTGGCACAAATTCCATAGTTCTCGACTTTAAAATTATGTCTGCAGATGACATTGATTTTCAGCTAGATTTTGGCCAACCCACAGGTCGAAAACCTTTGTAGTATATTCCTATGCAGCAAATTTTGTAATCAGTGCTGTCGCTGACTTCACACCAAGACATAGTGGCGTATTGATTTTGGCGAAATAAAAAGGGTGTTCCCAGGTCAAGTAGTTATTTACTGAATGCTACAAATCAGATTGATATTATTGCCCGTTTAATTTTCTTGAGCAAAAAAAAAAAAAAAGAGAACTTGTCAGTGAAATATAGGTCATCTGGACGGTATACTGTAGGTCCTTTTAAAGTGTGATTGACCGGTTCGGATTTAGTGCCTTAACAGGTACTGTACATGATTATTTTGACATTTACTTTCAAGGGACGCATAGCTGGTATAACTGAACCTATATTGACACAAGCCACATCTACACATGCCCCAAAGAACAGGCCGACAGGTCAAATATAAGACAGTACAGTGCTGAGATCTCAGGAAAGTTGCATCTTGATTTTTCGCCAAAGATGGTATCAATTTGTTCATCCATCCATCCATTCATCTTTTATACTGCTTATTCTCATAAGGGTCGCAGGTGTGCTGGAGCCCATCACAGCTGATTTCGGGGGAGAGGTATGGTACACCCTGAACTGGTGTTCCCTTGACACTGAGATGTGCTCATCAACTGGTTTATTTCTGGGCATGCGGTTTCATTCGACTTAGACTTAAGGCCTCTTTATACTCCTGCGGTCGTGCGGCCGACAACACCCCCATTGCATCACGTGACCGATGAATTGCCCTGTGTAGCACCTCTGCGTAGCTTGCTGCGCACCCGACAAAAATAGTTGCTGCACGTCGAACGCCGCGGAGATCATCTCTCGTAATGGGTCCGTTTTAGTCACATGCTGTGATGACGCACCAGCGTGACCCTTGGTTCTACATACCATCTACGTCGCCGCTTTCTCAATCGATTTTGCAGCATAATTAAATGCATCATCTGGTCATCTAGGTCCATTTGTTCTGTCGCGTTCGCCATTGTTGTTGCTTTGTTCCTTGTCACTGAAAGGAGAGTAAAAACGGCTACCGGAAATGGCAAAAAAATAAATGTAGAGGAAACTCCACCCTGTGGTGTCCTATCCAATATCAGCCGTAGGGACACCCCCGACTTGGAGGAGAACTGCAGCACACTTTCAAAACAGCGCGTGTGGGTTGCGCTCAAGTATAAAAGCAAACTACGCGAGGGACAGCTGCAATGACGAGTATGAAGCAGCCTTAACTTATGTTATTCCTGTTATTGTGTACATCGTACACAACAGCCTTATTAAGGTTAATACCTGCAAAATGCTGTTTTTATGCCAGTGATATATCTATCCATCCATTTTCTTATTCGAGGTTGGGGCTCGGGGCCAGTAGCTTCAGCTTCCCTGCTGAAGCTACTGGCCCCGTTCCCTCTGCCCAGCCACTTCGTCCAGCTCCTCCAGGGGACCCTGAGGCGTTCCCAGGCCAGCTTGGAGACACAGTCTCTCCAGCATGTCCTGGGTCGTCCCCGGGGTCTCCTCCTCGTGGGACATGCCTGGAACACCTCATTCTAAACAGATGCCCGAGCCACCTCATCTGGTCTCCTCTCAATGCAGAGGAGCAGCGGTTCGACTCTGAGCCCCTCCCGGATGACCGAGCTTCTCACCCTATCTCTAAGGGAGAGCCCATACACCCTGTGGAGGAAACTCATTTCGGGCGCTTGCATCCTTAATCTTGTTCTTTTAGTCACGACCCACCGCTCATGACAATAGGTGAGTGTACGATTGTTCCACGTCCTTAGAGCCAGCTTCTGTAACCTGGGATCGGAACGCCAAGGTCCCTGCCTTTTGCCACTGCCTAACTCACACTGCACCTGACCCCTATGGCCCCCCCACAGGTGGTGAGCCCATGGGAAGGGGGACCCATGTTACCCTTTCGGGCTGTTCCCGGCTGCGCCCCACGGGTGCAGGCCTGTCACCAGGCGCTCATCTTTGAGCCCCACCTCCAGGCCTGGTTCCAGAGGGGGGCGCCGGTGACCCACGTCCAGGAAAGGGAAACTGATCTCCATTATGCAAATCATCATAAGGGTTCATTTGAGCCGTGCTTGGTCTGGTCCCTCACCTAGGACCTATTTGCCATGGGTGACCCTACCAGGGGCATAAAGCCCCAGACAACTTAGCTCCTAGGATCGATGGGACACACAAACCCCTCCCCCACGATAAGGTGACTGCTCAAGGAGGAGCATGCCAGTGGTTTTATTTTTATTTTTTTTAACCAAATACTAGCCTAATTGAATTCATCCATCCATCCATCCATTTTCTGAGCCCCTTATCCTCACAAGGGTCGTGGGCATGCTGGAGCCTATCCCAGGTATCATCGGGCAGGAGGCGAAATACACCCTGAACTGGTCGCCAGCCAATCGCAGGGCACATATAAACAAACAACCATTCGCACTCACATTCACACCTACGGGCAATTTAGAGTAGTCAATTAACCTACCAAGCTTGTTTTTGGGGATGTGGGAGGAAACCGGAGTGCCCGGAGAAAACCCACGCAGGCACTGGAAGAACATGCAAACTCCACACAGGCGGGGCCGGGATTTGAACCCCGGTCCTCAGAACTGTGAGGCAGATGCTCTAACCAGTCGCTCACTGTGCCGCCCTAATTGAATTCATATTGGCATATTGATGTCTATATTAATATATGTTAACAATGACCCTAAAAATTACAATTGACAACTTTCCACTTCATTTATTTTTTTTCATTTATTTTCTGTACCACTTATCCTCACGAGGGTCGTGGGCGTGCTGGAGCTTATGCCAGTTATCTTCGGGCAAGCACCCTGAACTGGTCGCCCGGCCCTCAGAACTGTAAGGCATATGTGCTAACCAGTCTTCCACCGTGCCGCCTCACTTCATTTAGTTGTTATTAAAAGTCTTAATACCAGTGGGCAGGAGACTATGGATTGGTGTTGAATGCTTTACCCAGCTATGAGTCAAAAACAAAAGAATTGCATCAAAGCTCCTTCTTACAGGAACACTGCAGCCAAGTAAGGGTGGGGGTGCACTGCAGCACAGAAGGCTCAATTCTACAATGGTGATTCAGAATTCCCTGTATTATCTTTGAACAAGGACAGTGCTTTCTTCTCTCTCTCTCTCTCTCTCTCTCTCTCTCTCTGGAGTAGAGATTGCAAAAGACATTTAGATGAATGACTTTTACTCATATATCCCAGCATATTAAATGATTGCATATTTTATATGACCTTTGGCTGCTGTGTTTTTGGAATAATCCTTAAAAATCCCCATGACTCTGCACCAGATAATTATAAGTGAATGGATTGAGTGGATGGATTTTTAAATGCCTCTCTAACCATGATATTGCTCAATTAACAAGACTGCATTTTGTTGAATGGTCACTATTTTGGGACCTGTGAATCTTGACTACTGTTTTTAATTATTGTTACTGATGGCTGTGACAATGACATCCATGCAGTACATCACACCAGAATATACTGTGTATTCATACATCCCTTCTATCTTTTCATGAAAATAACTGTACATCTGTATAGAATAACTTTGTTCCTGCAGTTTTCTTACTGACATTATCCAGACAGAAGCTTAATATAGGATTTGTGTGGCCATACAAAGCAGCATCAAGGCCCTTACATTGACATAATAGTGGGGTTACATTCTAAGACACAGTTTAACAGAGTAATTGAGATCTCATTGCTGATGCCCATCGATCCAGTCTGCAAGAGGCCCCACTGCTCCCAAGCGCATCTGTCCTGCTATCAAGCCGGCCTGGGTACCAACTGATAGCGGTTGCAGACCCTCTTCTTTATCCAACTGACCTTTCATTGTCATCTCAGTAATGTGGGGAAGTGGTAGAGAGGATCTAAGTTGTCCCCTTCATCATTAAACATTGTTATTTTCTCTTTAAAAATAATAATAATTTGCGATGACTTTTTAAAAATTAATTAAATAGATCAGGATGTTATGGGCTCCTTTCCCACTCATCTTAAAGGATTGGACTGAGCACTTTTTGAGACAAATGATACAGTTTATGTGTCCTGTGATTTTACTGGCGGCCAGTCCACACTGTAGTCCCCCTTTCGTCCATTGTCACCTGGGATAGGCTCAAGATAAGCTGTATTGAAAATGGATGGATGATACAATTTGTAAATACTCTATTCAAGTGGGTGTAAATATAATGCAGTCTAACAAACACGGGTAGGCCTATATCTTGTTCAAGGTTTTCCCAAACTTTTTCAGATCAAGACACAGAAATTTGGTTCCTCACCACAATTACAATTTCCTAAAATCAGTGGCGGGCGGTGCATTGCACACCTGGGCCTTCAGTGGGGATTTAAGTGACCTAATCCACCTCTTAATACCACTACTATCAGGTCGCAATTTTGAAAAATAATAAATAATACAAAAATGCAATGTAATTACAGTATGTATATCATTACAAAGAAAGAGAGGCATTTCGTGTATTTGTGATGAAAACCATTATTACTAAAGCAAGAAAAACAGTTAACCGTTTCTCTTTCTCCAAATAACTCCGAACATCCACAACTTGGAGCAGTTCACAACAAATATTTATCTAATAGCATGACAAAAACAAAAACTTTAAATAAAATACATCACATTCACCAGAGATGCTGATTATTTATAGATCATAAAATCCATTCTCGTTTTATTTGCTCTTCAGAGCTAGTTAGTTAACTGTGTAGTCAGAGCGAGTTTGTTGTCCTGCTCATACGTGCTACTCTGGAAGTTGCGAATAAATCCTTTCCCAGATTGAAACAAATCAGCCGGCTATGGTGTTAGCCGACCAATCCTCACAATGTCCAGTTTTTCTTGAAGATTTCGCATTGAAAATGTATTTTCGGAATAATGTCTGACATTTGTACTTCTTCATCACCTATTGTGCACATTGCAAGACTATTTAGATTAACCAATCAGAGGATGTAAAAATGCTGATGTCAATTTTGTAAATCTCAAATCTGATTGGTTGAAAAAAAAAAAAAAAAAAAGCCATTGCTTATAATGTGTATGTGTTTTGGGTCAGCATTCTTGATTCTGAAGGCCCTGGGCAAATTACATTGACATGGCAACAGAGAAGCTGAAATCTGGTTGGACCAAAAAATAAAAATAAAAATAATCTGACATACCCACTCATGGAAGCTGCATAGGCAGCCAAGACATACACACTATTAAATAGAAATAATAGACTGTTGGAAATAAATTAATACAATTTAATGTACCTGTAAGTTCTAAATTTAGGTTAGTACAAGTACTTCTGATAATGTAGAGAAGGCCTTGCTGAGTGCACACCACTGACTAAAATACATCAGCAATTTACACTGTTAAACTAATGATGAACACAACAATGCCCTTTTGTCAACCCTGTGAGTGACTGGTGACCAGTCCTGGGTGTGGTCCACCTTTTACTGTAAATCAGCTAGGGTAGGCTCATGCTCCCCATGACCCAGAACAGGATAAGCGGTATAGAAAATTATAGATTTACAAATCTAATCACAATGGCTCAAGCAACAACTGTTGCTAATTTATCATATTAATTCACATAATGTGTTTCCTAATAAGCTGGTTTGTTTGTTTGATGTGATGGTCCTTTCCCTAAACACTGTGGTCTGACATTATAGCAATTATTTTTCTTCAGGCATCTGCTGGGAGGAAAGATTACCCATGGAAGGTTCTCTATGGGGGCTGCTTTGGCAGCTGCATATCTAATTACACCTACACGGACAAGCTCTTGGATATCAGAACGCTCCAATTTACAGTCATACTGGGCAATTAAAAGCAACTGTATGCCCACCGCAGCGGCTGAGGATCAAGTTTTATTAAAAATCTATATGTGACTGCGTCACACAAAGTGTAGCACTTTTTAAGGTGGTATTGAAGCCCCATAGCTTCGGAGGAGGCATTCTGGGGATTGGAGAATGCATATGAAGCAAAATCTGCTCTTCACCCTGTCCTCCACACAAGTGTTTTATTGCATGAATATCAACAGCCAAGCAAGATCCAAATATTTTTCTTCCTAATCATTTAGATACAGTATGTACCTGTTTAAATAATCCACACGATTCCATGCTATCCTCACATTTCAATCTAAAAGACAACCAATACATCCATCCATCCATTTTCAATACCGCTTACCCTGGTTAGGGTCACGGGACGCTGGAGCCTGTCCAAGCTGACTTCGGGCGAAAGGTGCCTGAACTGGTCGCCAGTCAGTGGCAGGGCACCCAATACATAGAGTAGATTTTTTATTTTTTTTTGCATTAGCATATCATAGCACCATTTTATTTTTATTATTTTGCTAAAATGCGGTATGAAAACAAATTCACTCCCATAATAAGAAGTGGGTAAAGATGTTCTCTTTCAAATGTCTGTGAAAATCCACCTATTGTGTTTTGCCTATCTGACCAAACAACACCATAGAAATACCTTGCTTCCTTAGATTACTTTTTACAGCGGTGTGTTGAAATGCAAAACACATATTTTCAGTGTTTTCTGTATGTTTCTTTTGAAAGTAGGCATATTACATTTTCAAAAGGTCAACTTGAATAACAGCCCCAGGCAATACTGTTTAAGTGCCAGAACATATGAACACTGTACTTTAATAAACATCGCTAGTATACATGAATACCAGTAAGACATTCAGACAGTGGACACAATTGAGAGTGAAATAATTCAATGGCACCTTCAGCCATTTGTGTCACTGAAATGCAACCTGCTGCCACAGTTTTATAATTTATTGTGTTGCTTTGTGATAGGCCTAGGTGATAAATCGATATATGCCACAGATCAACAGAAAAAGGAAGAACATTATTTGATGAAATTGCACAAAACCCACCAAAAAGTTGAGTTGAGAATGTCTTCTAAAAAGGCTCTTATGAGAAAGACTATGTACAGTATAAAGTGAGACGCGTATGTAATTTGCTGTTGTTCATGCTTCAGATCAACAAGAGCAGTCAACTGACAAAGCCACGTGCCTACATGGGCCTTTTGGAATCACAGTCTTTCCTGTATGACCTTTTCACATAGCAGGCTGGAATCTTTCTCCTTTCAAATATTATTGTATTCTAAACATTCACTGTGGCCATGCAGCTGACATGAGGCCAAGGGTATTTAGTTGTTTATTTCCAAAGCTGTCATCAGTGTAAAACATGAACAGAAAATAATCCTGGTGAATTGATGCCAATATGCATGTGAACAATGTTTGCTTTTATTTTCATCAGCATAAAGACATTTTGGGAATGTGTTTTTGGTTTCCCGTTTGTAACAATGCTTCTTGGTTTATTTCCCTTTTAAATTATGCCCCATTTGTAAGGAACATGCAAATACATGTTCCTCACAAACAGGGCATCATTTAAAAGGGAGGTAAACAGACTTTCCAATGAAAGAAACTTTCTGGCACAAATTTCCTAAACTTTTTTTTTTTTTTTTTTAAATCTCTACATACTTTGTGGTGTATGAGACTAAATACATTTTTACTTTATGTCCTCAATTCCCAGTAATTGAGGACATAAAGTAAAAATCAGCTCTAATGGATGTAGTGCCTCTATTAATTTCAATGCTTTCCGCTTAACCAAATCAGGGTAAAAATAACAGTGGTGCTACAAGGTAGCTGTAACACACAAGTAGCAATTCTCCATCAAACAATGCATGGACAACAATGTAAATCACACTACCCATACATGAGAATTGGGACAAATTAAAGCCTGCTCTAAAATAAAGACCTGACTTCAAATAGATGCATATATGCTGTAGTATAGTAAATAAACATGCTCAGCACTTATTTGATTTAAAAACAAAAAAAAACAAAAAAAAAAATAAAAAATTAAATGTACTTTTTTTGTCTTTTGGTTTATGCTCTATTCACATTTGAATTGAATGAAAATAGACAATTTATTCGGCATTGTAATATATTACAACTTTGGGAGCTGCTTCTATGTTTCTTCAAAAAAGTGTGAACACTATAATAGATGTGGCACACCATACTTTGAAAGACATTTGAATTAAACCTGAAGTTTGTCAAGGTAGCATTTTTGTTGGCCAGGGAGGAATTGAAATTGCAAACCACACACAATACCTGATTGCTTCACTGTCAATTAAGGCTTAGTGCAGAGCTGATGAAATCAATGTTGTTCTTCCGGAAGACTTAGTGGAGAATTAAGACATGTTAGCATTAAAAAATTAAGGGCTTTTGTGGAAGTGTGTCTAAATAAAAGGGGCAATAATAAGCAGTTCATTTGGCAATAAGGGTGAATGGCGCTTGGCTTATCTACATGGGAGCAGCCTGTGATAGTAGCGCAGAGTCATAGGGTCCTGGGAGACTAATGACACAGTAGGATTACTGAGCGCTCACTCACTTGCACCAAGGACATTCGCCAACAACAACTTTATCTGCCTCCTCCATGTGCCTTGGGTTCTGGCATTTGTAGCTGTTGGAAATTAAGAATGGCTTCGTTTTGTCACCAAGCTGGGGATTGCTGACTTTTGTTGTAATTGGGGTAAAAAAGGATTTTGTGTCGTGTTGCCATGTCCTTATCAGTTGATTAATCAGGCCGGAATTGTCAGTTGAAGAAAACCATTTTAGGTACTGAAGAATTGTCTTTGTGTTTCCACGACTGCAGTGCTCATCTTTCACGCCGACGCCATTATTGCGCCACCCTCCGACTTGTTAATGGGGTCTGAAAAAGGGCTAAAGATTTAGATTTGCATAGATTTACTAAAGCCATTATAACTTTCCAAATCGTTTCACATCTCTTCAAAATGTCCCATTATAATCTACTGTGGTAATGATGTGGTATGAATAATTTTTTTCTGTGCAAAAGACCATGTGACATTCATTAGGGGGATAAAAAAAAATACAATTTTGATAGTTTATTCGTAATTTCAATTATTCATCACAAAACAAGTAGAGCTCATTTATATTACAGATGTTTTATAACTCAAGTAAGTAAAAGAACAATTTATGTGTCTGGGCTATGGAATGGTTTGGATCAGCGGTACCAAACTCTTTTGTGACGGGTCACATCGTTGATACATTTTCCCTCAGAGAGTCTGAAGCCATATAAATGTTTCATTGCCTGATTGTATTGTATATACAAAACAAAACGATGGATGACTAGTTTTCAAATCAAAAGTCAAGAATAATAGTTTATTAAAAAAAATTTCAAGTTACTGTAAAAAGGGGTTTGGTAAAAAAAAAAAAAAAAAATGTTTTGCAATATCTCAATGTTATTTCTTAAATATTACGATTTGAAATTTTGTTACAGATTTTAGCAATAATCATGGAAGTTGACGCAAATAATTTCCTTTCGCCGGCCACAAAAAATGAGGTGGCGGGCCACATGTCGCTTTCAGGTTCAGGTTCTCAACCAGAGGCCTTGAGGGTTGCATGATCTTAGCCGTTCCGAGTATTGCGCTCTTCAGGACGGAGATGTCGAATGTTGTTCCTGGTATCTGCTGGATACATCCACCCAGCGAGGGGGCTTACTACCCCCAGTGGTCCGATCACTACGAGCACCACTATTGCCTTCAGCATCCACATTTTCTCTAGTTCTTGCTTCAGTCCCTGGTATTTCACCAGCTTTTCATGTTCCTGTTTCCGGATGTTGCTATCACTGGCATCAACGACCGCTGTCTTCTGATGTTTAGCCACCACCACTACACTTGGCTCAGTGGGTAATATTCACTGTATATACACATATATCCATCCATCATTTTTTGTGCCACTTGTCCACAGGAAGGTCGCAGGCATGTTGCCACCTATCTCAGCTGACTCGGGGCGATAGGCAGGGTACACCTTGAACTAGTTGCTAGCCAATCGCAGGGCAGACATAGACAAACAAACATTCGCACTCACATTCACACCTACGGACAATTTAGAGTCTTCAATTAACCTTGCATGCATGTTTTTGGCGTATAGGAAACCGGAGTACCCGGAGAAAACCCACTCAGGCATGGGGAGAACATGCAAACTCCATAGAGGCGAGGCCGGATTTGCCTCAGAACTGTGAGGCAGACATGCTAACCGGTCGGCCAATATCAAGGGAGCGCTTGTATGTTTTAATTATTTTTATTTTATTAAAAACAACGTAGTTATTTATGATCGTATTATTATTCTTATTTCAATTATTGTCTTGTTTCATGTTCAGTAATCAGTACAGCATTTTATTAAAGCTAAGGTTGTTAAAGTGCTACATAGTTATAAGTTGAGTTGAGTGTAAAAAAAATTTATGATATGACATTTGATTTATGAAAGGGATTTTCATTTTTTTAAAGCCAAACATAAACACGTTATTCCAGCGAGGCTCGGACTTGCACGTACAAAATCATCATCATCAGCCAGCCTTTAATGACAGTGGTCCTCCCACTCAGCCATTTAGCACAGTTGCCAACGCATGGCCAGAAACCATTCTTACATACACTGCCAGTCCTCCATGTTAATGGATATTTGAATTCAACAGCCGTCAATGGCAGTGATTGAGTGAAGACAAACAAGAAGCGAGTGTTTTTTGACTGTTTACACAGCACGGGCAACAATTTTATAGAATGTGTCTTACATTAAAACTTGCTTTGAAATCAATAAATAGTTTATTTGAATCCTGCCATTTCCAACATCTGCCGTCTGCAGAGTCCAGACTGGCTGGCTGATCACACGAGGACGGTACCGGAAACGACATTACCAGCCACAGCTGGCTGTTTTTGCGCAGGAATTATTTTATGTGTAGAACTTTGGAATAAATGCCAAAATTCACAGCAATAGAGCACCTTTTAAGTATACGTCGCTCTTGTAGATGATCAAAGATATGTTTGAATAATGGATAAAAAATTTCAGATTGGATTGGAATTTCTTGTGAAAGCCCTGATGACGCACACAAGGGTGCCACAGCAGCTCAGCAACGGGCAACACTTGACTTTAAACGAGTCTAACAGGATACTCCATTATTGGACCATTATTTGTCACGGCAAAGTTTTTGATACTGCTCATATTCTCAGATTATGTGCCCACATGTTGATAATGTGATGAATATATCCTGGTGAGTGCCTGAAGTTTTACATACCGGTAATTGTTGGATAATATTTTTGAATCTTGATGTGAAATTTCTAATTATCTCTGGTCTCATTCCCAAGCTACTTTTTACTTAGGATATCTATCAGGATCCTTAATGCATTCTTGTGAGAAATAATGATATTCTCATTCCCTTTTACACCTGAGATAACATGCAGCTGCTGCACCTTCAATTTATGCCACCAAGCCACTCTGTACGTGAAAAGAAATGTTGCCCCTCTTGCCTCAAATGAATCAGATGCTCCTGACAGTGCTGCACCGGAGGGAACGCCGAACATTAAGCGTGAACTTTAGGGTGTTGTTTAATACATAGAAGGCCTTTTTCTTTTTGTCTTGCCATCTTTTTAACTTGATTTCAAAGACTGACCCTATCCTGTAGTTTGCACATGATGCCTGGGGTGATGTGCTAAGCAATGTTTTGAAAAGCTTTCACTTGGGTTTAAAATGTTTTAAACATATTCATCTCGCTTGTCAATTTCTGGCAAAGACTCCACATGTATGCTGTCTCGTTGTTCTCAGACTAGGTTTACAATTCAATTGCTGCCTCGGGCTCTTCTGTCCAAGTTGAGCGATATCAGGGATCTCAATGGACAGGGCTTCGCCTCTTTCATGGTTTCCATGGCAACACTTGAGAATGCAGGTGTCGTCTTTACAGTTCTTCTGGGAGGGAATTAGACTTGAAAATGTTGTATTAGATTTTGGAGTCTGTCAAACTTTGTCTACATTTACACATCAGGTTCTGATTTTGAAACAATATGCAATCTACTTTCAAGTGGATGACCAAACAAAAGCATACCATTATTTTTAACATAATATAAACACAATGCTTATTTTAGAACTGAAAAGTGGTGCCTGTAGATTTTCGAGGGATTTAAATGACTGGAACCTACCCGGGCCTCCTCCAAGTGGGACGTGCCTGGAACAACTCACCAGGTAGGCATCCAGGAGGCATCCTAACCGGATGCCCGAGCCACCTCATCTGGTTCCTCTCAATGCGGAGGAGCAGTGGCTCTACTCTGAACCCTTCCCTGATGGCCGAGCTTCTCACCCTATCTCTAAGGTAGAGCCAGGATACAGTGCAGAGGAAACTAATTTTGGCGGCTTGTATCCAAGATCTTGTTCTTTTGGTTATGACTCACAGTTTGTGACCATAAGTGAGGGTGTGAACATAGATCGACTGGTAAATCAAGAGTTTCACCTTTCGGTTTTGCTCCGTCTTCACCACGACAGACTTGATACAGAGTCCGCGTGGTTTACAGCTCCACACCTCTCTTCCCCCAAGGGTCCAAGACATGCAGCCACAAGTCCAGACTACAAAATACATATATGTCCCTGTTTGCCTTGCTTGTAGTTGGTGCGCAATGTTTAAAAAAAAAAAAAGAAAAAAAAAGAAAAAAAAAAAAAGAACTAGCGGTGGGTCCCATGTGTGATCTAGCATTAGTGGAACCTTCCTACAGATTTATACAAGATACAATGCAAAAATTGACTATCCATGAGTGTTCCCATAGGGCAATATGTTAATTTGTGGCTTATTTGTCACACCAACCTATCATTAGTTTTTCCAAGGTGATCGTGGATAGGGCGCTTCGAATGTGGTTAGGCTTCCTTGTCACAGGATGAATGCATTCCTTTCAACTGCTGTGACATAAAATATATTTAAAATGATAAGAAGCTGAGAATATGCCAGTGAATAAGTTCCTGGGGGTTCACACAGTAATGTATAATCTTTTCATTGTCTCAAAATGAATAGGCAGTGCAGAGAGAACTGAATGTTTTTGTATGGTTGATGTGACATTGGTGGGCATGTAGCCCTCTTTGCTTTAGAATAATATTAGCAGTGCTTCAAAGGGCAGACTATGACAACTGAGTCAGGGCATGTGGTACCATGTGTGATAACAACATGTCGAATCATGACACTATAATAAACTTATAAGCCTGGAATCCATTCATCATAGTAACCTGAAAACTACCGGATTTTCACAACCATAGGGTGCACCGCATTAAAAGGCGCAGTCTCAGTTACGGGGTCTATTTCTGTATTTAACACATACATAAGTCACACCGTATTATTGGGCGTAGTCATGGTAAAACATACGCTAGCTTAAAACATACAGTAGCATGCATGCACGCTAAAACAATATTTTTAAAAAGGCAGCTGGAGCAAAACTGAGTTCGGTTGTACTTTATTGAAGTATTTAACAATGTACTCACGTTATTTTGTTATCAATCCTCATCCACAAATCCATCAAAGTCCTCATCTTCTGTATCCGAAATGAACAGCTGGGCAAGTTCTCCAACAAATATGCTGCGTTCCCTCTCGTCATTGTCAGAGTCAGTCTCGTTGCCATGTGGCTCCTCAGAAATGATGCCGGCTTTTACGAAAGCTCGAACAACAGTGCAAGCAGACACGTTAGCCCAAGCATCCACAATCCATTCACATATGGTGGCGTAACTCGCCCGGCACTGCCTCCCAGTTTTAGTTGCACTTGGTTTTTCACAGCGGCTGTGGGATGGGCGCGCATGGAGTCACAGATTAACAGGGACGGTGACGCGTGGAAAAAAACATCCGGTCTCTTTACTTACACCTCACTCATCCACTATCTCATTTTCTCCTCTTCCATCCAGGCCTTTTGATTGGCCTTAAAGATGACTTCGGCTGGAAACTTTTCTTTAGGCAGCGTCTTCCTCTTAAAAATCAACATAGGTGGCAGTTTCTGTCCATTTACCATGGCAACCAAGCACAACAGTAAAAGCCGACTTCTCGTCCCCCGTTGTGCGTATCGCTACCGTGGTGGTCCCCTTCTTCTCTACACTGTGGTTCACCGGGATGTCGAAAGTGATCGAAAGTTAGCGGCACCTCGTCCATGTTGGTGATGTGGTTGGGCTGGATGTGTTTGTCGGCAATCTTTTTACTGCAGTAGGAGCGGAAGATGGCCATCTTTTCCTTGTAATCCGCTGGAAGTTGCTGCACCACAGTAGTCCCTGCCCGGATGGATAGATGTTAGATGCACGTTAATACAGTGGTACAAACTTACATGTTTTTGGAACTACGAGCCTATGCTGGTCGACTTTTTGCGTTGTATTGTGAGACAACATTTGAGGTACGAGCGAGTTTCAGACACACTGCCGCTCGATGGAATTAAACTGGCAAACTGGCTCTATCCATTTGCAGCGTCTAGTCCGTATTGATTTCAGAATTTCGTGGCAGTACTGCAACAGATGGCCTTTCTGGCTATGAGGACCAAGGTTCTCTGAGAAAGATAGTTTGGGGCACGATTATGCCCAAACAATCCATACTTTACTGTCACCAGGACTCAAAGGACTTGTCGTAGTCAAGCTTCAGTTATTAAAGGAAAGGAAATTCAAAGATAAAAGGATATGTTGGTAATTCATCAAGAATTTGAACTTGTGACTGCTAGCATAAATTCAGATAAAAGAGACTCGCATTTCCCTGGCTGACAAGCAAAATTGGGCCAGAAAAAGTGGAAAACTACCCACACACGCAAACACAATGTGAGTACACCAAGGTAAAGGCACTTAGATGGATATGTTGCTTTGCCCTCATACATTATGTATGTATGCATGTATGTACTGTATGTACAGTATGTATGGCTGAATGAATCAATGATGGATGGATGTACAGGTATGTACAAACCCCAATTCCAATCAAGTTGGGACGTTGTGTAAAATGTAAATAAAAAATAGAATACAATGCTCTCCAATTTATTTTCAACCTATATTCAATTGAATACACAACCAAGACAAAATATTTAATGTTGAAACGGATAAATATTGTTTTTCTGCAAATATTTTCTCATTTTGAATTTGATGCCTGCAGCATGTTACAAATAAATTGGGACTGGGAAAGAATAATCAACTTGGAAATAATAATCAAAAACACCTGTTTGGAACATTCCACAGGTGAACAGATTAATTTGAAATAGGTGAGGGTCATGACTGGGTATAAAAGGAGCATCCACAAAAGGGTCAGTTGTTCTCTAGCAAGGATGGGGTGAGGTTCACCACTTTGTGAACAACTGCGTGTGCAAATAGTGCAACAGTTTAAGAATAACATCTCTTAATGTACAATTACAAGGAATTCAGGGATTTCATCATCTACAGTCCATAATATCATTAAAACAATTCAGAGAATCATTATTCGGCACACAGCACACCATATTGACAGAAAAAAATTTAATTGTTGAAATGTTTGCTAATTTATTAAAAAAGAAAAACTGAAATGTCAAACTTAATCAGACCCTTTGCTGTTAGCTAAAATAACAAAGGCTTCGGAACAACTCAGAGACTGGTCTTGAATGGCCCAGCCAGAGTCCTGACTTAAACTCAATTGAGCATCTTTGGAGGGACCTGAAAATGCCTGTCCACCAACGTTCACCATCCAATCTGGGAGAACTGGAGGGGTTCTGCAAGGAGGAATGGCAGAGGATCCCCAAATCCAGGTGTGAAAAACTTGTTGCATCATTCCCTAAAAGACTCATGGCTGTATTAGCTCAAAAGGGTGCTTCTACTAAATACTGAGCAAAGGGTCTGAATATATAAATATCTATATAATATAGACCCAATATATAATATATATATATATATAAATATCTGTGTGATATTTCAGTTTTTCTTTTTCAATAAATCTGCAAAAATTTCAACAATTCGTTTTTTTCTGTCAATATGGGGTGCCGTGTGTACATTAATGTGGGGAAAAAATTAACTTAAATGATTTTAGCAAATGGCTTCAATATAAAAAAAAAAAGTGAAAAATTTAAGGGGGTCTGAATACTTTCCGTACCCACTGTGTGTGTGTGTGTGTGTGTGTATATATATTCACATGCACACGTCAATCATCCCTTTGTCCTTGTTGATGCACATTGTTTTCCAATGGTTATCACCGGTGCTATTAAGTGTAATAAAAAAAACAAAATTTTTTATTTTAATTTTTTTTTGGTAAATCTGGAAGCTATGTTTAATGGGATTTATGGATCATGACAGGAGTTATGTGAGCTCTGCCGCCTACATTATGCTCTGTATGCTGTTTTTGCCAAGACGATTTTAGCAAAATAATTATTAATGTGACAGCAGTGTTTACATGTCAGCATGAATTATTGACATTTGCACAATCTCAGCTATAAATAGGGTTATGGGGGAATGTTTTTGCCTTTCCTGTTTCATGACTAGCTACTTTGCTTTAAATGCAGACAAAAAGTAAACAGGCACATCCATCACCATTTGTTTCTCACAGTTGTGAGGTGAGATGTCATATTGTTGTTAATGAACGATACGACCCGTGTTTATAAAACGGGTCACTTATCCAGCAAATAAAAAGTGTTAGAAGAACCACCACTCATTCAGTATGAATGGAGTGTAGTACTTGGGTGCAAGCTTTGCTGTGACACTGTTGATTCAGTCTCAGCTAACTTGCAACCAAAAGAAGAACAAAACATCAGATTAGGGCTTCCATTGTAGCACTCCTCAAATCATTTGCTCTTCTTTTTTTATTTCTCAATGAGATAGTGACATGGAAGTCGGAGTCCAGAAAATCACATTAATATAATAATCAAAAATATCGGTGGTGTCGTGGTTAGCACATCTACGTCACAGTTGAGAGGTTCCGGCTCTAAATCTCAGCTCAGGCTTTCCTGTGTGGAGTTTACGTTTTCGTCGCACATGCGTGTTAGGTTTAAATAAATGAGGTGTGATTGTGAATGGTCAGCTGGAATAGGCTCCAACTCACTTGTGCGTTTTGAGCTAACCCAATCTGATGGCAGTAATAACTGTCAGTGCAGGTACTTCTTCTGCATTACTTATATTTCTAATTGAAAATTCAGAAACTATGAAAGGGTGAGTAGCCTATGGAAAACTGACTTGAGAGTAGTTGAGTTATTAACGCTTTCAAATTCAATAGTATGTCCGGTGGCATTATTTCTTATTATTTTGCTTTCTCACTGCCAAAGTATTTATCGTGATTTGCCTTATCACACATCACTTCTTCATGTATCTTTGTTTGTCTCTTAGTCATTTCCCTGCACTGCCTTCTCCTACACACGTCAGCGGACTTGTTGAATGGAATCTGTCAAAGGCTGGTGATTCTGGATGTCCAAACAAAACAATAAAAAGAGTAAAGAGCACCTCAGAGAGGCTGCATACTTTTTAGCTTCTCCAAATTGATGTCATCCTCTTTTTCAAAGTGTGACAGTGATACATACTGTATTGCAAAGTGTTCCATCAGACTTGTTCATCTAATGAAACATTTGTCATGGCTGAGACCAGATTCATCAAAACTGCAACTGGTTGGCCAAGCAATTTCACTAAACATGGGAGCCCTTCCTTTTCCTCTCAACCACAATTACAGCGCCACAGCTGAATACAAACCAGTGCCTTCAATTACTGGAAATGCTGAGCTGCGCTTGCTCAGTGTCTATGAATAAAAGACCATCCCATTGGCACCACAGATTGCCACGTGTTAGATTAGTAGGACCCAGAAGTCCAGTGCACCAAAACAAGGAATTTGAAATCATGTTATTATTGAAAAATAATTTTATCCAATGCTCCCTGGCTAAAAAGGACCATCTGTTAACTCAGATGCATGATATCCACACTTGAGAAAGCCTTATTTTGAGCGCAGGATGTTGTTATCTTTGATAGTTATAGATCCCCTTCAAAGCTTTACAAATCTTTGTGAATAGCGATTTGCCTGCTTGAGCAGTGATTCTAAACCAAAAAGTGGGTCTCAACAAATAAAAAAAAAAACAACAACAACAAAAAACTTTGGTAACATGGTCTGAAATAAATAAAATAAATACGGTAAATGAATGCTTAAAATGCCCCTTATTTTAATACATTAGGCATCTTTGGGAACAGTTCGTTGTTGATTGCTGTAGTGTATATATTGAATTTAACACAAACAATGGAACGTGCTGTTTCTCTTTGCGGTGCAGGTAGAGTCTTGACTGGAGAAGTTGGCCCCTCACATGTTGTTTTGCATTTCAAAATAATGATACCAGTTGTGGTTTGTGGCATGCTTCCAACTTGGAGTATAAATAGTTGGGTTTCCATAGCAAAACCAGGCTAGTGCTGTCCTACCTAATCTTGCATGAACTGATGAGGCCTGCTTGGCTGAGAGGCAAAACGTCTTCTCATACAACCAGAACAGTCCAGTCACAATCAATTCAATGCCCTGAGAACCATACACCTAAACACCAAGACCACTGTACAGGCACTTAGTACAACATTTTTATTTCTAACAAATAACCACATCATTTTCCACACAAAGTCAGTTAATTAAAGTCTAAGACTTTGTTGGTCACATGACTCATAACAGCTTGAATCTTTCTGGCCCTTTGCTACTTGTAGGTCTTTGAGGGGTCAGAAAACATGAACAGTTTGATTCTATTAAGCGCAAGTTCAAGCTCCAAATTAAAATGCAAATTACCTCCACCATAAATGTGAGCGAGAGTATAGTTAGAGATAAGGTAAATCCTACCCTTTCTATTGGCAGCACTTATTGGTAGCAGCGCTTTTTTTTGTAAAACCTAATTTCATTCGGGGGAACAACGTGTCTCATAACTGTCTCACATTATGTTTGGTTCAAATGACATGTTTGAAACAAAAGAGGGAAAAAGAAAGTTTTAAAACAGTTGTGCCTTTTCTCATTTTATGACAAAAAATGTCCCTGCGATTGGCTGGCGACCAGTTCAGGGTGTACCCCACCTCTCGCTGGGATAGGCTCCAGCACGTCCGCAACCCTACTGAGGATAAGCGGTACGGAAAATGGATGGACGGATGGAAAAAATGTCCAGGATTTATACCAAGGCCATGTGCACACAGGGCTGTATTGTGGCAAAAATAAATTGGCCCTGACATTATTGGATTAGACTGGCCCCTTATAATTAGCAAACCATTACCGACTAGTAATGTATGTAAGTGTTCCCCGAAGATATTTATTTTATTATTATCCCAAACCCAACTCAAACTATTGTGGTGAGGTGTGTCTATATACAGTATGTTATGCAGTTTGAACATGTAGTCTCTCTTCTTTCTCCTCAACTGCGTCCCCAACAGCCTGATTTGACTGTACAGGAGGAGAGGGGAGCGATTATTACAATTTATAAAGTGGTAAATTGAAAACTAAATGGGGGAAAAAATAATAATAATGTGCACCCATCTAAACAATTAAAACACTATTATATGGGACTATCCCACCAATGCTTGCTATTCAGATATTTTTAGTATCTTAAAGTTTTAAAATGTAACTTTAAGATTTTTTGATAATAATTGGTCAGTCATGCATTACACCTTCCAAGATAACTGGAACAAAAGGGATGGAAATGGCTTCAAGCATGCTTATGACTAAATAAATAACAGCATCATGTTAAAAACATCATGTTAAAAACAAACTTAACAAACCATTGTAAAAATCTAATTAGCTCAACACAAAGTAGTACCTCATTTGGTATATTCTAATCTAAGAATAATGAGGTTATGCTTAATAGCACAACGGCACAAATCATCTTTTGCTTCCTGTCTCAATATCAATAAAAAATACCAATGCGCTTGCTAAAATTTTATTTTTTATTTTTGTCTGTGTAGCTTCTCAGCCATCCAGATCATGGTAATCTGCAAAGGTTGAATCAAGGCAACTGGACTCTTGTTTAAATTTTTTTTTTCTGTTTTCCGTAAACGTTAAAAAGTCACCGATCTCAATTGTGTAATTATACTTAGGCTATCGCTGTATCATAAAAATCCTTAATATAATAAATTTAGCATCTATTGTTAAATCACCCATTTTGTGTGCTCTGTGTATAAAGTAGCTACGTGAAGAGGTCTGATATCTCGGGTCAAGCATCTTCAAAAGGTGTCGATACTGTATGCACCATTGTCCACCACAGAGAATATGGGCAAGAATCCTTCACTGCAAAGGCTTTATTTTTTTTGTCCAATTTGAGTTTGACTGAGACTGTTTGTAAAGTGACTAATCAACCTATGCTCAAGTCAACTGTTACACAAGATTTGTTATGTCGCAAAGCTGAAAATCAACAAGCAATGTTATTATATTATGATTATGGTCTGCCACTGCATTGATGCAGAATGCACATCTCGATGCATCCATTATTTTGGTCATCATTACAGTATATATGCTGAGCATCCCAGCATTGTTAAGCAGCATTTGTATACAGTTATGATTATCATTTGTGTTAGTTGTTCTTTGTAATGTAATATTAGCTGTGTGTGAAAATGAGGTGAATGTAAGCATCAAGAAGATAAAGGCTCAAGTCTCACAGTTAAAGCAATTATTTGGGTCTCTCCAAATGTTCAACACAAGATGATGGCAAGATTAATAGCTCATTTTGGAAAGAAGCTCATGTAATCTAGACAAAAGTTGGTTTTAAATATAATGCAAATAAAAATCTAAAAATATCGCAGCCAAGACAACTGTTGTTGCTTTCTCAGGCTTTTGACAATTCACAATGTGTTTGAGAACAGAAAAAAAAAAAAGTGTGTTCATGTGGACAGAGATTTTTTTTCTAAAACCACATTGTGAAGTTGAGGGTACCTACATATTTTGGACCCTTTAGGTCAAAAAGGTCTTCCTTCCAGCTGATGTGCAGCTTTCTGACAAAGCACCATGCAATAATAACAACAGTCTGAATAGGGCAGATGTACATTCTTAATAGAGCTGTCAAAATGTCACAAATCTGTGGCTCAGCAGGTGGAGACACTCACATGCTTTTTTTTTTTTTGTGATTGCACTTCTTGGTCATATCTGTGCAGTCTTCCCTCACTTTGTTTATGCCTCTGTGGTTTCCTGCAGTTTTCTCACTGAGAGCGTGATACCTTTTGGGCAAATGTTACCAAGAATATGAGGGGAATGTCAACATAAAGGAAATAACAGCCCAACTGTTACTGGTTTGTTATCATCATTGTTTAGGTTAGGGGATGTTGTCATGTGCAACCCTCCACAGCAGCACAGATGCAGGAGCAGAGGTCTTATCACTCCCAGAGTTAAGGTGAAAGAGCAGCAGAAGGATAAAACTCGAAAGCAGACGAGCATGAGCACTTCAGCACCCCCCAACATGACTCCTCGTCTGACTTCCGTTCTGAACGGCCGGTCTTTGCATTTCTATACAAGGAAACATGTTGTCATAATCCATGCCTTAGTCATCCCAAGGATAATTAGTATGGTGCCCTTCGACACAGCAGGTGACGCATACTCTGACAGCTCAGTGCATACTAATGAGGGCTAAGGGCACTCTGCTATTATAGGTCACTTCTAAAGTCTGGGCTTCAGTTAAATGAAGGGGGGGGAGACATCCACCTGTAAAAGGTTTATGAAACATGCAGAGTGGCATTCACAGACATGGATCAGTCTTTGCGAAATCATCGCCAATCAAGGCACCAATGCAATTTGTCCACAACCTCTATTGACCAAAACGTTCCCAGAAACAAAAGGGGGATTTCAAATACATAATTTTTGTTTTATTAATTGACACCAAGTAAATGCCCATAGGCTGTCTTTAACCTTTCTGTTGGCTAAATAAAACAATGCTTGGACTAATCTGTACCACATACATATAGTATTCAAAATTCACGCTATGTAAGTCGAGAGTAGAACCGTAAAGTGGATTTTTCATACACATAGAAAACCAACCCATACCTAAAAGTTCCATCAAAAACCTGAAACAGTAACATACAGTAAGAGGTCAAACGGCTAAATGATTAACCTCAATGTGTTTTTTTTTCCTTTGATTATATTTTTAGCTTGCTTTGTTCCATCAAATAAAGTTACTAGTGATGGCAAAGAGGAAAAGTGTGATGATGACCTTAAAACTGGAAAGGGACCGTATAGCCACGTAGCAGGAGGATAGTGAAGAAAGTGGTACATGTGTGTCCATCTTGGCTTGTCAGTACATTTTGGCTCAAGCGAAAAAGGTTGATGTCAAAGTTTTAATTTGAATTTATTATACACTGCAAAGTCTGATGTGTTTAATCTTAATATGAAGAGACTACCCTCCAAGGCATATATAGTAATCGTCCAAGTATTGGGGTGAATCCTGACAATTCCAAGTAATGTATTGTTTTTTATGACTTATTATACACCAGTTGATTTTGTAGTGTCAAAACTGCCAGCAAGATCTGAATGTAGCTCAACTTCACTAATCCCTACAGGCCCTCGAGTCTCTAACCAAAGCCACGCCCCTTACTAATATGGACGAGCGTGATTTTCAAATGTGGCCATTCATTTATTTATTTTTTTGGGCGATTATGAAAGTGTGAAGTTTGATAAATAGTCACACAGAACACAAATCCAGCTTCAACAAAATATCAACTAATACTAACTTAGTATTAGCACAAGCGGATGTTAGCTACAGCTGATAAATATACTGCCTGAAATGGATTAGTAATAAATGCCGTATTAATACATTTGTTTTGGGATATGAAAAATGTTGGAGGTTAGGAGAGAGACTAACTTATCAGTGAAATGTTGGGTTGTGATAAATGTTAATCGCAAAATTCGAATTTGTCACTATTCTCTATCATAGGAGGCTTATTGCATGTGTTTACAAATTGATTATGCCATATTTACATGACATTTTTCCAAAAGAAAATGCTCTCTATTGCGGTGTTAACTAAACAACTGTAATAAAAAATTGCTTGCTCATAGGGTTGTGCTATTACATGAGTGACTGTGCAGACATCGAAGGCGAGCCAAAAACTAATCGCCGTGATTAATTACAGTGCCCATATGGTCTGTGTCAATTGCAGTGAGACTGCTTGGGAGGTGCTGGGAGGCTTGCTGACATTTAAACAAAGACCCTGAATCCAATACTCATTTTCGGCTCCAGTCTCATTTATGTCACACATATCCTTGACCTCGTACAGAAGTGGCCGGCACATACAGTTTGACAAGTCGGGAGTGGTCAGGTAGCCAATAATCTTAAATGCCATTGTGCATTTAGCCATAAAAATTTACAATTTGCAAATTTAATAGAGCCAAACTACATTTTAATTCTAGTTAAAGCCTTACACCCCAGGTGGGGCATCGGTCGCCAGTGAGGTTCCCCCTCATCACTGCTTCTTGGGCCATAGTCTCCACTTGGTTTCACGAAAGACCCAGTTGCCAAGCTTCTTGTTGGGTTGACAGCGTCCAAGTTGTTTTGGTCTTCCTCAGCCTGTCTTTCCTTGTGGAGTTCACGATGTGCTGTTTTGTTGTCAGTTTTGTAACTGTGTGTCCTATCCAACCACAATTGTTGTCACTTGATTTTAGTTTCAACGGACTCTTGTGTTTTCTCCCAAGGTTCATCATTTGTAAATTTTTCAAACCACGCCTCAGGCATCTGTTAATGAATGTTTGAAGTTTTAGTGGTGCAGGCCGAAGCATGGACTAATTTTATTTTTGCGTTGTTTTTAATGATGCTGTCTGTGAATTGGAAAGTGATCTATAAATGCAGCTGCCGGCTTGCCAACTTCTGGCACCTATGTCATGTTCTGTTCCTGCTGTTTTGCTTACAATATTCCCAAATATGTGAAATAGTAAACATCAGTCAAATTATGTCCATCTCATGTAATTTTGTGATTATTTGAGTCAATAATTCATAGTTCTTTAGTTTTTCTTTTGATTCAATCCCATTTTTTTGCCATTCTATTGTTTTTGCTTCTAGATTGTGTCAATGAGACAGAAGTGCTGCATCATCTGCAAAACCAATTTTCACAAGCTGATGGTTGAGAGACCACTGAATTCTTGTTTCGTGTCCACTCCATTGCTATCAAGAGGGGTGACAATAAGCATCCTTGTCTGACTTCAGTTATAATATTGGATGTTTCTATGAGGGTTCTGTTGTAGATCACTTGGAAAACCAAAAGATAGAATGCTTAATTTTGGTTCCATTTAGCAAGTCATTGATTTTTTTGTAGTGACAAAGCAGAAGAAGGACCCATCACTAACCTTAAACTATTGACGACAAAAAAAAAAAAAAAGGTGTAGGGGTAGGCCAAAGAGACTGCATAAACTTTCACTGTGAATATTTAGGATTTAACACAAAAGGGGTACGAATTGCAGAGAAACTCTATATATAGTATATACTATATAATATCTTCTTATTTTACCAACAATAACATGACGGTGCAGTGATTATGGCATAATCAATACATCATCCATAATACAACATATCTCTATGTAACTGAAGACAAAACATGAAGAAAAATCATTTTTGTACAATAGCCATAAAAAAAATATACGATGAACCTGTACCCTCAATGCAACCAAATGTTGAAAATTTGAAAACACTGAGTAAAGCACATTTTCATTGCCATCATAATGAAAATTGTACAGCACCACACCCATCTGCAGCCTCTTCTCAAGGTTTCTTTTTTCCCCAAATGGGGTTTTGAGTTTTTCGTTGCACGATTGGGGGGTTTAGGTTAGGGGATGTTGTCAATCATTGCCAACTGTGGGCCTGTGAAGCCCTTTAAGACTCTTGTAATTAAGGGCTATACAAGTAAACTTCAATTGACTTGATTTGGTACTTGGCAAATAAAGATGATTCTGATTCTGATTAGATAAAATCAGGCAGTACATGAAGGGCATCACTGACAGCGTAATGGTTCACTCATCTGACTGCCATGCATAGAGTGGTTTCAATTTCTACTCGGTGACTTAAATGTGAGTGTGGATGTTTGTCTGTCTTTACATATATGAGGCCTGTGATTGACTCGTCATCATTCCAGATTGTGGCCTGCTTGTTGCCTGATTTCAGCTGGGAAAGGATCCAGCTCCCGTATTCCTGAACAGGGAAAGCCGTACAGAAAATGGATGGTTTGACACTACAGAAGGAATATGTAGAAATTCAAAGATTACCGTATTTTTCAGACTATAAGACGCAGTTTTTTTCATAGTTTGGCCGGGGGTGCGATTTATACTCCGGAGTGATTTATATGTGAAATTATTAACACATTATTATATAATTTCACGTTATTTTTACATTGACAAGCGCAAGAGGGCGCTCTAGTCTGTACCTGTACCTGCTACTTCTGTACCTCTGAAAATTGATCATTTCAACATTAGCGGTAACTTATAAAAACAACTGAGAATGACTGAACAAAAATGGTTTGGTAAACTTGTTAGCATGTTCTTTATGCTATAGTTATCTGAATAACTGTTAATATGTAACGTTAACATACCAGGCTTGAATAAGGATGGGATATATATTGGAAGAATGGATAGATATATAGATGGTTAGATAGAGCTCATGACCGTTACACCTGCGAAATTGCAACGCTGTTCACCTGTGATTCGTATTTCAAATCGCACGGTCGGCCACTCATGTAAACGAATAAGTGAATCCCTCTCATGTGAGGCAGTTCAATATTTAATAGAAATCCCTTCATCAACGATAGCGATTTATTTTTATTTTTTTCTCATGGGATGGGAGAATCTCTCTAAATGTTCTGAACTCCTTTTTCCAGTTCGTATTGAACATAATAATGCTGCCCATAGGAGTATCCATAGCAGAGCTCTGTATGGATGTAACTTAATTTCCCAACTTCAACATAAACATGACTCCCCGTTCACATAATTAGAATATGATCCTATAAAAGCTAATTATTAATAACCACAGAGTTCTTTAATTTTGCACACTGATGCTTTCAAGTTGGAATGAACATATGCATGCAGAATACATGGTGGAGAGAATACAGAACAAATCACTATTAGAGATAAAGATCACTTTATAAGCCTTCAAAGTGAAAGAGGGTCTTCTAATACCATTCATCAGAGGAGCCGTGTCAAGGCCCAATCCATACGATTTAGACTTTATCTGATGCCTTTAAATTTGCGATATCACTTGAGTGATAGTGACACTGCTACTCACTGAGAACCTAATTACAGATGTTGATAAAGGGAAAAAATGTATACTTACATTTTTAAGCTTCCAAGCACACTGTCCATAAAGCTTAAGAATGATTGAATAACTGAACATGTGCTTATCAGCGGGACATGATGATCCAAAGTGAACAATGTACTGTATGTCTTCTTTATTCACACAATTGCACTTTAATATTTGGGGTAGGCATTTCAGAAAACAAACTTGATTGAATAGAATGAAAATTCTATTGTATTTATTTATATTTGTTTTTATTTTGCCTTGTTTTACTCGACTGTCTGCAGCCAGTTCAGCATTGCAAAAGAGAATCTGTTCTCGACTACACGACTGCTCAAAAGTTTTAGAACATCCCAATTTTTCCAGCTTTTTAAAAAAATATTCTCAACCTTTGACTCATTAAAGTAGCCACCTTGTGCAGATATAACAGCTGAGCATACTCGTGGTGTTATTGCTAAAATGGGAATCAATTATTCTTCAGAAAGTTCTTCCCAACTCTGTTGTGGAAGTTCCCATAACCATAAGCTAAACTTCAGAATGTCCTACTTGCAATACTGGAAGCACAGCCATTGCAGAAGACAATAACTAAGACAAACATTAATTTCAAAGCACATGGCGCAAACCAATGCCAGTTATGTTGATTCTTAAAAGGAAGAAGGGATTAAATCCAACTGTTTATCCTCACAGGCTAAACCATAAAAGTCTGAAATCCTTTGAAACCCACACAAAAAGAAAAGCTTCACAATCATAGCTTTCTTACACTCACAATGTGTGTGGTTTGACCGAATCTCCTGAAGTTCAAAAGTAAAACAGATTAAAATGTAAGGTTTGAAACATCTGTATCAATGTGATGTTTGCACGTCGAAAGAAAATATGTTTGAGGGGACATATTTTGCCAAAACAACTTTTTCTAGAACTTGGGATGTAATATTGTCTCTATGGTGCTTCAGTTAACATGTGAAATATGAATTAAAATCGTCCACACATTCCTGAGTTACAGATGTTTTTCTGCTGAGAGGCCTGAAATCAGGTCGTTGGAATTTCTTGGTTATCTACGTCACTAACGAAGATCTCTGCCTTCCCTTTCTGCTCCCAAGCCAGCGCTGTCTACATAATAAACACGTGTGGTGGGTATTCTAAACGGAGGCAACCAGTCAGAGGAAAGGGGGCGGTCTTCGTCAAATCTGGACAAAGTGGAAATAAAACTGGGTCAAACATAAGTCGCTGTCAGCTGGGCCTTTTCTGGACACTCGTATGACAAAAGCAACATATTTTTTAAAATGAATTTGAAACTTTGATACTAAGTCCATGTTAACTAGTCACTCTATAGAGGTCTAAATAGCCAAAATGTGGGAGCTTTACATTTTTTAGTACAATTATACATTTGCATTTTGCTGACTCTTTTCTTTTAGGATGGAAGAACTTTTTAATTAATTATAGCGAGTTAAGTTTCGAAACATTGTTAAGGTCTCAATTTAGTATCACTGTAGGATTATAAGCAGGGGTGCGTAGGTGAGCATGCACACTGAGAATATAAAGAGCACACCAGATTCAAATGTGTCAGTGAACATTTTCCAAGCATTTTGCATTTTGGGGGGAGCACAGAGGTAGATCGGGCTTGAGTAGTGTTGTAATTTGCGAACGACTTGTTCAAACGAACAAATCTTTTGAGTGAACGTACTGAAGGGAACTCCTTAATGAACATCTTGAATCATTCCTTTCTCAATTCAGTTGAGCTTAGCTGCGAGCACGTACCCCGGCAAACGGCAACACTCACTCGGTCTCTCGGCGCAGTGACTAATATGGTCTGTCAAAATATGTCATTACGTGGAACTGGTCCATGGTGCAAAAAAGATAGGAGCCCGCTACAGTATGTGGGGTATATGACCGCTGCCAATGGGAAACTAAATGGCAGTCAAGGGCCATACCAACATGCTAACCTCAATTGTGTCAAATATGAATTTTGTCTTTTTATTAAACAGTATATCTTTTGAATAAGCTGCTACTTGTGTAGCTACAGTATAAGGTATATGATGTTATACTATAATTAGATTAAAAAAAAAAAAAATGTTAAAAAATATAATCAGTCATTCATCATTCATCAAATGACATATCTACACATATTAACATTTAATCAACATTCACAAAACAAAAAAACGTCTACCATGTCCATATTATTTTTTTATATATTTTTAAAGTGTGCTGGCATGAGCACAATGTCCCGATATAATAGTATCGATGGTGACTGGACCCAGAAGCAGACGGAGGCGGTAGAAGTCGTGGAGAATGGTTTATTTATATTTGAGTTCAGGGTGGGATCTCCAAGGCGTCACGGTGGACCGTCGGCACAAGAAATGTGCGGGAAGCGGTGGAAGAGCTTGGCGAAGTGGCTGGAGAAAACAGCGAGGCGGGGAGCATGGAAAGAGCAATGCGTACGAAAGGGAAACACAGAGATGAGTACAATTGTGGGGAGTATCGTAGCTTATGTGCGAAGATAGAGCCAAAGTACCACGGGTGAACGTTAATACTGTGGCGCCGATTTCCTGGATCTGGCAGGCTTAAATGCAGGCAGTGTAGAGTGCTGATTGGCAACAGGTGCGCGGCCGAGGTGGTGCTGATTATTGGGAAAAGAGAGAGGGCGAGAGGGCCGCAAAGCGCCTCCCAAGTGCCAACAACAGAACTGCAAGGACAGACCATGACACACAAACCACTAACTCATATTTACCATTCTTAGATAAGGCTCACAAATCATTATCTTGGCAATTTCCTCTCGTTCCTCCACCGTGCAAGAAATAAGAATGTTGCTAACATAAGGGCCACAGTTGGTATTGGTGCGATTCGTTGAAAAAAAAATATATATGTATATATGCACCATACGCACACACTACTTATGCAGTAGGTTGTAGAATGGTAGGAAAAGTCACTAAATACAGTGACAATATCTCTAATTTGGCAACACTATAGACAAGTCGTTACTCTTGGTCACTTGTGCTGCCGAGACGTGCACATCAAAATAAAAGCAGCACGAACTACATTTTATTTTAACTTCATAAAGACTTTGCAAGGGTTCGTCAGAGACTGTACATTTGCCAAGATGTGCTGTAAATCTTAAAGTTCATCCATGAGGTTGATGGGTCAAGAAGAAAAATGAGCACCAAACAACAACCTTTGCCTCTGGTGCTCCTTTAAGAACCAGACCAAAATTATGTGTACCCCTGATTAGAAGATGGAAGCAAACGACCATGAAATGGCATGATGACGCACTTCAGACACATCCTTATAAGCTACTATCGTGAGCGGCTTGCATGGTGACATTTTTATGTATTCATTCAGCCATTTACAGCTCCCGTCTGCTGAAACTAGTACAGGGTTGTGAGTCTGGTACTGTGAACTGTTTCGAAACAATGCCTCCCTTCTTCACAAAGTTACATGTCTTCAGGTTCGTTAGCAGGCTACTTTCTGGTTCATAGACAATGTTTTAAGAAGGTGGTATTGACAATCTTATCGTTTGCATTCTGGAAGCAGGGAACAGTTCCATTGTGAGCAAATGGCGGAAAGAGAAAATTGCTTCCTCAATACACTGTGGTAGCAGGATTTTATGGATTCTTGCTTTGCACCTCCACCTTCCACCATTAACATGTATGGAAATGTATTGTAATAGTATAATAATCATTAATGTGTTTAAGGACAACTCGTTCCCTGTAATCGAAAAAAAAAAAGATTCAATGATAAATTCAGCCCTTTCAGTCTTGGTGAATGTGCAACACTGAGGAAAGCATTTGGGTCTCAGACTTGTGCTCTTCCAGACAGCTGCTAGAGATGAGACTTTGTTCAAGCAAATCCGTGTGCGCCACAACGTTGATGAAGGCAACAGCAGGGGCCACACACTCAACGTCCCATCTCCATGGTGCAACATATTAAAGTCTCATTTACTGACAAAAGACATTCAGACCTGCTGTTTAGTCCCACTGGTGTACCAACAAGTGGCGGCAGAAAGACAGACATGCCCCTTCATCTTAATCACTGCTCATATCAGCTATCTAATAGAAGCTTTGTAATACAAAAAAACCCCCCAAAAAAACCACTTCAATAAATTGAAGAAAAGCACATTCAGTTTTACACAAGTGCTAAGACTTGTATGGGGGAAAAAAACAACCACACACAATTAGTATCAAGTGCAAGCAATGTAGTTTGTCACAAATGTGGTTTCACATGTTGAGATGTATGCTATTTTGAATGTGAAAACACGAATAATGGAGAAAATCCCTCTAAAAAGCAGCAAATCTTCTGATAGTGCAGTCAGTGCTTTAAAAGCTGTGGGCAGGGATAAAAGAAATAGGTTGTCTCTTCAATGAAGGGGATTTCGACACAGAAACATCCTAATCTGCTGTTACTTCCGTTGTAAACAGACGTGTTCAAGACAGCTTTGTGCCATTGCTTTGTGCTGCTGCTTCTTTTAACACATTCATACGACATTTGGTATATTTCTCAAAGCATTTCCCATACATGGCTATCTGGGTTTTACTGTCAAAAAACACAAGCTCTTTTCATTTGCATTCATAAATACTGTAACTGCATTTATGGCCACAAGATATCAAAAGCGTTGCATTTCACATTTGGGCTTTCAGTCATGTCCTATCTCAATTAGCCCCTCTATTTAGTCATCACAATACCACAGCTATGACAAATACCATCAGTATACAGAAAAGGTCATTGCATCACAGACAGAAATCTATTAACTCTATAATAAAAGCAAATGGCATTGAGCAACACAAATGCAATTGACACACTGTAATCCAGCAGGTCTCTAAACAATAGCAGGCACATCAAAATAGTACCATCTGCAGCTGAAGAAAAAGCAACACAATTTTAATTAAACTAACTTCCAAATACATAACATATTGTTCTTTCCAAAAATGTATGATTTGTAGAAAAGCCCTCGTCTTTTCTTACCAGTCCATTTGCCGTCAGAGTATCTCTCTCTTCATAACAATAAGCTCTTTTTTTTAATTTTTTTTAAATCACACAAACTAAATGTTAACAGTACCATCAGTCCATATTTCTTGCGGATTGGTCAGTATAACCATGAAAATATACATTAATTTATCTTAACTATTAGATTTCACTGATAGCTGTCCAGTGAAAATGTGTTGACCTTTGGGAGAACCTATGGATCGACAGTACAAATTAGATTTTTGTTAGTACTGTACTTCTCACAGCAATGTTTTGTCCTCGTCACATCACACATTTCCTCATTTTGTAAGGTAAGAATTTTTGAACCATACACATATCAAGATTTAAAAAAAAAAAAAAGCGTGTTAGATAAAAATAATGTGGATAACAATGTGGAACAACAATTATTCTAACTATAACTTATAACTAATAACAATGTATTCACAGTGTATGCAAAATAAGGATACATTTATTAGTCATCGTATATTAACACATAGCCAGTTTATGCATATCTGGCCCAACATGTTGCATTGTTCAAAAAGGCCAATATAAAACTGTTAATTCTCTTTATGTGAGCCAATATTGATGACACCATCAGCCTCTTTCTGTTCAGTTGTTCATAGCATATGCTCCATTATTTCTACTTAAATCACGACTCCCTCGCCAGCTTCCCCTGAAGTCCATAAACTTTGTGGCTTTGGGTCGCTTATCAGTCAGTTTGGCTGACTGATAGGAGAGTAGTGAGCTGAGTAGATTAGCCAAAGGTTTTACTCAAGTAAGAGTACTGCTACTTGACAATAATGTGACTCAAGTAAAAGTAAAAAGTAGTCCTCCAAAAAATTACTTCAGAACAAAACCTACACAGCAAAAAAAAACTACTCAAGTACTGAGTAAATGGTAACATGCTTTTTAATAAAATCAGAGCATGAACATCACCAAATAAAAAATAACAAAATAAAATGTGAATGAGCAAATTCTGATATTGCTGTTTGTGTGTGTGTGTGTGTGTGTGTGTGTGTGCGTGCGTGTGTACACTGTGAGCGAGATTAGCATGTACCCCAAGAGATGCATGTTTTACAGTTACTTATGATAAAAGAGGGCTAATGTAGGCTAATATGCACAGCCAAAACAACAACAAAACATCTGCAATTTACAGCGTGTTGTTTTTAGAAATGGGCTGAAATATCCACGTTTGGGCAGACAGTGCCAGAAGAAAACTACAGTACTTGAAAGCTGTTGCTTTTCTTCGTCTAAATGTAAACACAAGTTGCACGCCGTTGCCTTCAGTGGTAACAACGACCTACCCAACATGGTCGCCACGTAATTAGCCGTTATGGCTTATCTGGTGAGAATACCTATGCCCGGGAAGCCCAATAGAAGACGCTGTGTGAGGTCATGTGACTTCCTTGTGTCGTTTGATTGGTGAGCTAGACTTAAACATCACTAGCTCTTAAATTGGATTGGAGCGAACAGTGCCTAATGCACAAATTGAAGTTGTAGTCTAAACAGATAATAAACGTAGCGAGCAGGATTTAGATCATTGTAACGGAGTAAAAGTACTGTTTCATCTTACAATAAATACTTGTGTAAAAATAAAAAAATATGTAGTACTTTGACAAATACAATTTAGCCAAAATGCAACTTGAGTAAATGTAAAGTAAAATGCAGCGCGTTACTGTCCACCTCTGATCACAACAGCCAAGATGGTTAGAGAGACAGGCAGTAGAGTACTTAGCGTATCTTCTCGTTGGAAATGGGAGAAGGAGACTTGGTGGTGGAACATCAAAATACAGGAAATCATACAAGGAAAGACGTTAGGTAAGAAGAAGTGGAATACTGAGAGACAAAATGGTGATACGACGTAGGGCGAAGGTGGAGGTGGGAAAGGCCACACGAAGCGTATTATGACATGTCTGCCAGGTTAGACACTAAAGAAGGAGAACAGGATCTTTACAGGTTGGCCACACAGAAGGATAGAGATGGGAAAGATGTGCAGCAGGTTATAGTGATTTAGGATAGAGATGGAAATATGTTGTGCTGGATAGATGGAAAGAATACTTTGAGGAGTTGATGAATGAGGAAAATGAGAGAGAAAGAAAGCATAGAAGAGGCAAGTGTGGTGGACCACGAAGTAGCAATGATTAGTAAGGGGGGGAGTTAGAAAGGCACTAAAGAGGATGAAAAATAAAAAGGCAGTTAGTCCTAATGACATAACTGTGGCGCTATGGAAGCATCTTGGAGAGGTGGCTGTGGAGTTATTGACCAGGTTGTGAGAAGATGCCTGAGAAATGCAGGAAAAGTGTGCTGGTACCCATGTTTAAGAACAAGGGTGATGTCCAGCGCTGTGGGAACTATAGAGGAATAAAGTTAATGAGCCACTCAATGAGCTTATGGGAAAGAGTAGTGGAGGCTAGACTCAAAACAGAAGTATTTGTGAGCAACAGTATGCTTTCATGCCTAGAAAGAGTCCCACTGATGCATTATTTGCCTTGAGGGTGTTGATGGAGAAGTACACAGAAGGTCAGAAAGAGCTACATTGTGTCTTTGTACAGTAGAGCTAGAGAAAGCCTATGATAGAGTACCCAGAGGGGAGTTGTGGTATTGAATGTGGAGGTCTGGAGTGGCAGAGTAATATGTTAGAAAAGGACAGGACATGTACGAGGGCAGCAGGACAGTGGTGAGGTATGCTCTAGGTGTGATAGATGAGTTTAAGGTGGGACCGCATCAGTGATCAGCCCTGAGCCCCTTCCTGTTTGCAGTGGTGATGGATAGGCAGACAGATGAGGTTAGACTGGAATCCCCGTGGACCATGATGTTCGCAGATGACATAGTGATCTGCAGTGAAAGCAGGGAGCAGGTGGAGGAACAGTTAGAAAAGTGGAGGCATGCACTGGAAATGAGAGGAATGAAGATTAGCTGAAGTAAGACGAAATATATGTGCATGAATGAGAGGGGTGGAGGGGGAAGAGTGAGGCTACAAGTAGAAGAGATAGCGAGGGTGGAGGACTTTAAATACTTGGGGTCAAGAATCCAGAGCAATGGTGAGTGTGGTAAGAAAGTGAAGAAACAGGTGCAAACAGATTGGAAAGGGTGGAGGAAGGTGTCAGGTGTGTTATGTGATTCGGCCCCGCCTGTGTGGTGTTTGCATGTTCTCACTGTGCCTGCGTGGGTTTTCTCTGGGTACTCCGGTTTCCTCCCACATCCCCAAAACATGCATGGAAGGTTAAGTCAAGACTCTAAATTGTCCGTGGGTGTGAATGATTGTTTGTTTATATGTGCCCTGCAATTGGCTGGGAACCAGTCCAGGGTGTACCCCGTCTCTCGCCTGCAGTTGGCTGGGACAGGCTCCAGCATACCCCCGACCCTGGTGAGGATAAGCGGTGTAGAAAATGGATGGATGGACATCTATCAGTCTGGAAAGTTTTAGGATTACAGCGAACCACGGTGAGAGTCATTATCCTCAAGTGGAGAAAGCCTGAACCTTCCCAGTAGTGGCCGGCCTACAAAAATGACCACAAGAGTACAGCGACGACTCATCCGGTACACTAAAGAACCCAGGACACCATCAAAAGAACTCCAGGCCTGCCTCGCCTCGGTTAAGGTTCAATCACTAATTAAATACAGTACGTTAATAATATATATGTATTAAATGGTAAAATGCGGCGCTAGCTTGCTGGCGTTAACTATTAGCAGCTAGCTGCCAGAGTGGCTTGCAACAGCCGGCGGACTAGTTTTCTGAGGCAGGTTAATAGGCGAAAATGAATCTGACAGCCTGACGCAGTCGCAGTGCAATCCATTTTTAACAAACTAGGATGGCTCAAATGTAAGGCAACGAGCTAGCTAGTAGCTACATTAACTGTGATGTCACATCCTCCCTTTCGCTGGAAGGAGGGACTTTTGCACATGTAATGACGAATACCACGTAATGTGGTGTTTTCAATCGTATAATAAAAATAATATATATATATATATATATATATATATATTAAATGAATACTCTGTAGATTTAAGTAAACAGCATCAGATAAAGAAAATATGCACATTTACAATATAATACGTTTTGACAGCTAAGGTTTAGTTCCCCCTTGAATAAAGTGGGGGAACTATGCAAAAAACAAGAATTTGATTAGGAAGCCAATACCTATTCACAGTTCTGTATGTGAATTTGGTCTTTATATTAGGTAGTAACACAGCTGAATCCGTCCTTGCTTGCTATGCTATGAACTGCTTTGAAATAATGGCTGCCTGTCATAACAAGCCAAGTGAGACGGGGAAAATGGCATCTTTGTAGCAACCCACTTTGAGGATTGTCCACCCAGTCTGACAGATCCCTCCTCCTCCTCTTGCAGAGAGAAGTAGCTGGGAATACACCAACCCTCATCCCTGTGGCAGTGGCCAGAACATGAGTTGCATTTTAATTGTATGCACTCTGCTATTGCACCTGCATTTACCTCCAGGTGCAACCAGGAGTATGAACCTTTTCCCATGAAAATTTGCACCAAGTCAGAGAAAAAGATGCCTGATTTAATAAAAGGTGGGGTACATGAGAACTTTCCTAACCTTAATTGCGCCAAAGTACATATTTCATATGAGAAAAATCTCACATCACATCACCAAACAAAAATGTCACAAAAAGTACAGCATACTGTACAGCACAGGTGTCAAACTGGTGGCCCGGGGGCCAGATCCGGCCTGCCACATCATTTTATGTGGCCAGCGAAAGCAAATCAAAATTGGTCATTGTGTTCTGGTGTAATACCATTGAGATATTTGCAAGCGTTTTTTTTTGTTACCAATCCCCCTTGAAAAGAAATGTAATAGTTAAAAAACATGTTTTTATAGGCTTCTGATTTCAAAACTGGTTATCAATCAATGTGTTGTGTATACTGTATGTAATTACAATATGTGTGGTAATCTTTCATTTATATGGGTTCACAGTCGTAGAAGCCCTCCGAGGGAAGTCATTACTATGATGTGGCCCGTGACAAAAATGAGTTTGACACCCCTGCTGTACAGTATACTAAAATAGCATTTGACATCAAGTAGAAGATTTATTTGTTCTGCTTGTCACTAAATGTCGCTGGCAAAGATAGATGAACGTTATTTGTCGTAAATAAATAATAGTTTTTGGACCAATTAAGGGAATTTGTATAGTTTCTGCCTGCCATTTGCCTGAGTTCAAACCGCTATCATGGTTGACGTCACACAACAAGTAAGAATATCAAGGGAGACCTCAACATACTTCATAAAATTAATACCGTGAGTTGCTTTTTCTTTCTTTTCTATGATACATATTCGAACAGGTCCAGCCTCAACAAGGGGTTTTAACTGAAGCCCAGAAGTAATGTAAAGTGAAAGTCCCTGTGAAGTGAAAATACATTTCACACAACACAGTGTTTTCAACAACGCTGCCAAATTTAAAAGATTAAAAAAAATAGCCAAGTCTATAAAATGAGGCTTCACAAATGTGAAAAATCAAGCTCTTCTCTCAACTCTGAGGCGCTGTAGGCATGTCCACTGAATACACTCTAACCATGCCCACACTCATCCGTCAATCAGATATGTCTATGGCTAGCATCTTCCTTATTAATAAACATCTCTACATTTTTGGCCCACGAACATATATGCGTCTAAAGCCTCCAGTGCTTGGAATACAGTATATCTCACCGGGTCATTGCAGGGCTTTCCACAACGAGAAGTGCTAGCCTCCAGCTAGCTCTTGAGCTAACCCTCTAGTTAGCAGATGGGCAGCGTGCTTGTCCGTGGCGTCGTCTCCGCACTTGGTGTTTTGTCGGTGTTGGTGCACATACCAGAGACACTTCAGGGAAAGTCAACCGTATGTTAAACAGCGGCACACGTCATCCAGCCTGTGGCTCGCACAACATGGCAGACATTTGAGCACGTTTCCCGCTAGATATATACCCACAATGCTTTGCGTTCCAACATATTAAGGTAGCCTCAATAACACAAAATAAAAAACCCTTGGGAAATTAAATAACAACTAGCTAACTACACGATACAGTAGTAGTGTTACAAATTGTACTAAAATACTGGTTAACTTTTGTGTGACAATTAAGAATGTGAAAAAGAGATAGGCTTGCCCTGTTTGTCATACATCCTAAAAGTTAAGAGGTGTTTTCATTTTTTACAAAGTGGTTACCTAGTTTTACACTTGCATGACAGTTAGACATCTATAAAAAATGTGCCTTAGAATTGCCTGCAAAGTGAATAAAAGGTTGACACTTCAACACATCATTGTAATTAACCAATATTTAGAGTTGAGAATGTTGTTTTTCAAAATACAACAAACCGAAGGTTGACCAGAATCAGCAGAATTGTTTTTTTACCATAGAGGTTTCACTTTAAAATAAAGGGCCAAAGTCCATCCATTGCAACCCTTCATTTCACTTCGAAGTAATCATTTACAAGCACACCTTATATCTGTGACGTGTTCTGGCTAAAACTATCTTTAGAATGGCTGATCATGCGTGGTCTTTTGAAAGGTAGTACTCCCACCAAGAGCACAATATAACACATTTCACAAGTGTCCCACAAGTGGCTACTCTACTCTCTGCTCTACTTCAAATCTCTACTCAGTATATTTTTGATGGAAGCACAAGCAACCTGCACACAGCAGAGATAATTCAGATGGAGCACTTGTCCTTCTTATGTAGGATTTTATTCTAGCTTTGAAATATTTCTATTCCTCTAACAAACATTCAGTGCAGAAACTAATATTAAGTCAATTTAATGGACACCGTTTGGACACAACTGTTATTACACTTGACAGTCGGAGAATTATTATTTTTTTAACCACATGGGTTTAGTTAACTTCAGCGGTCTAACAAATGTGCTGTAATGTGGATCTGTCTTGTAATATATCATTTTGATACTGATCGCTTGCATGACTGCCTTTTGAGTTCAGTATATAAACCCCTTTTTCAATTATTGCAGCAACATGACAGGTTACCACACAAGGGTAGGATCTGTCTTTGACTGAAGATTCTTTGTACAGGGTTTAGATAAAACCACCAAGTGATTTTGCCATGTGAATGTTTAAAAATACGTATTTTTATTGTATGCTGTATTGTTTGGAAATGTGTGATAAAAGGAGCGATGTGAAGAAGTGGTAGTATCAGCAATAGGAGCAGCTGGACGAAGCCGCTCAACCACTGACAGTTCTCGTTTAACATTCAGTGTAAGGGGGACTTGATCAAATCAGTCGAGCACATAGTGTTTGGGTTAGTCGAATGGTTTCTGGCTTGTGCTGACCATGTGTCAGAGTGAGTTTGCATGAACAAGACGCAAAACTCTGAGCAGCACCCTACATGACACCTCAGCGCCCCTTTGTATGGAAGCACCATATTCTGTAAATGCTGTGCATTGAATGTAAAAGCTACAAACCCCAATTCCAATGAAGTTGAAATGTTGTGTTAAACATAAATAAAAAATGAATACAATGATTTGCAAAACATGTTCAACCTATATTTAATTGAATACTCTACAAAGACAACTGAGGTAACTGAGATTTTTATGGCTGCAACACATTACGAAAAAGCTGGGACAGGTGGCAAAAAAGACTGAGAAAGTTGAGGAATGCTCATCAAACACCTGTTTGGAACATCCCACAGGTGAACAGGCTAATTGGGAACAGGTGGGTGCCATGATTTAGTGTAAAAGGAGCTTCCCTGAATTGTTCAGTCATTGACAAGCAAAGATGGGGCGAGGTTCACCTCTTTGTGAAAAGGTGCGTGAGAAAATAGTCGAACAGTTTAAGCACAATGTTCCTCAACGTACAATTGCAAGGAATTTAGGGATTTCATCATCTGCAGTCCATATCATCAAAAGCTTCAGAGAATCTGGAGAAATCACTGCATGTAAGCGGCAAGGCCGAAAACCAACATTGAATGGCCGTGACCTTCGATCCCTCAGGCGGCATTGCATACTTCAGAAAACCAATGTCAGTACATTCAGTTCGGTGCTACATCCTTAAGTGCAACTTAAAACTCTACTATACAAATAAAAAGCCATTTATCAACAACACCCAGAAAAGCCAGCATCTGTGATGGTATGGAGCTGTGTTAATGCCAATAGCATGGGTAAAACACATCTGTGAAGGCACCATTAATGCTGAAAGGTACACACAGGTTTTGGAAAAACATATGCTACCATCCAAGCAACGTCTTTTTCATGGACACCCCTGCTTATTTCAGCAAGACAATGCCAAACCACATTCTGCACATGTTACAACAGCGTGGCTTCGCAGTAAAAGAGTGCGGGTACTAGACTGGCCTGCCTGCAGTCCAGACGTGTCTTCCATTAAAAATGTGTGGCGCATTATGAAGCATAAAAAATACGACAACGGAGACCCCGGACTGTTGAACAGCTGAAGCTGTACATCAAGCAAGAATGGGAAAGAATTCCACCTACAAAGCTTCAACAATTAGTGTCCTCAGTTCCCAAACGTCCCAACTTCATTGGAATTGGGGTTGTAAATAAAAACAGAATGCAATGATTTGGAAAGCCTCTTCAACCTATATTTAATTGAATACACTATAAAGACAAGATATTTAATATTAAAATTCAAAATTCCATCCATCCATCAATTTTCTGTACCACTTATCCTCACTCGGGTCATGGGCCTGCTGGACCCTGTCCCAGCTATCTTCGGGCGAGAGGCGGGGTACTCCCTGAACTGGTCGCCAGACAATTGCAGGGCTCATATAAACAAACAACCATTCAGACTCACATTCACACAATTTAGAGTCATCAATCAACCTACCATGCATGTTTTTGGGATGTGGGAGAATACCCAAGGGGAGAATATGCAAACTCCACACAGGCGAGTCCGGATTTGAACCCAGGTCCTCAGAACTGTGAGGCAGACGTGCTAACCAGTTGCCCACCTTGCCCAATTGACAAATGTTATTGTTTATTTGCAAATATTCACAAATGTTTTATTTAATGCCTGCAAGATGTTCCAAAAAAAGCTGGGACAAGGGCATGTTCACCACTCTTGTTACATCAACCTTGCTTATAACAAAACTCAAAAAGCTTTTGGTAACTGGGGACACTGATTGTTGAAGCTTTATACGTGTAATTTTTTTCCCCCATTCTTGCTTGATGTACTTGAGTTGGGTCTCCACTGTCGTATTTTGTACTTCGTAATGTGCCACACATATTCAATGAGAGACAGCTCTGGACTACAGGCAAGGCCAGTCCAGTACTCACACTCTTTTACGATGAAGCCGCACTGTTGTAACACATGCAGAATGTGGCTTGGCATTGTCTTGCTGAAATAAGCAGGAACTTCCCTAAAAAAGACATTGCTTGGATGCCAGGATATATTGCTCCAAAACCTGTATCTACCTTTCAGCATTAATAGTACCTTCATAGATGTGCAAGTTACCATGCCATGGGCACTAATACACCCCCATACCATCACAGATGCTGGCTTTTGAACTTTGCACTGTTAACAATCCGGGTGGTCCTTTTCTTCTTGTCCCAGAAAATACGACGTCCATGATTTCCAAAAACAATTTGAAATGTGGACTCTTCTAACCGCAGCACACATTTTCACTTTGCATCGGATGCATCTGAGATGAGTTCGGGCCCAGAGAAGCCGGGGCATTTCTAAGTGTTGTTGATACATGGCTTTTGCTTTGCATGGTAGAGTTTTAACTTGCATTTGTAGATATAGAGACAAACTGACCAGAAAGGCAGTAGAAAATAAATAGATGTAATATGTGACACCTTGCACAACTAATAGATTAAATTCACAGTGCCTTTCAATTTTGGTGTAAATGAGCTTCTTTAAAGATGTGCCTTCATGTACTCTTCTTAAATTTGCATATTGTATTATCGAGTATCACTAAATACTAGTAGCTACTGTGCATCAGGAACCCAATCACCTCCAATGAGAAAACAGGCTTACATTCATCTTAAATCATCAAGAAATGTAACGCTTTTTTTAAGGTTGCATATTTGTGACTACAACATGTAAACTCTTTAAAGAGTGCAGCTTGTATTCACATACTGCTTTAAGCAGCCCGTAGAGCCATGAGCAAAAACTGGCTGCATTCATTTTCAGGCCTTTTTTTTTTTTTACATGCAGGATTGGTTGCTACCCTGGAGTTTTAACTGCAGCCCCCCTTCGTTTCGTCTGTGATAAATGGGACATACTTATAGTCAAAAATAAACATACAGTAAGATGGAAAAATAGTCAGGAATCAAAATTCATGCTGTAAAGCAATCTTTGCGTCGTGCTAAACCTTGATCATTTCAGTCAATGATATGCACTGAGGAGAAACTGTTTGCTTTTGAATTTAACAGATAAATGATCGCTAAACATGCTGACATTTAATACAGATCTACTTTATCATACATAATTTTCTCTGCCTCACAACAGGAAAGCTTTTCTTCAGTGGCATCAAATCAGTTCCTTGGGAGTATACTGTATGCATGCATGTGAATGTACATGGCGAAAAATTAATCCTGTCATGCTGCTAAACACCTACTTGCACTCTACAGTTATGTACCATAATTCAGTGTGTGGGTGTGTTATTTTATGGAAGGAGAAACAGTACTTTCCCCTTAGCCTCCTTCCATCTCTCCCACCAAACTCTGTCATAAATCATACACAGGCATTTGATGAAAGAATTACGGTAATGTCAAACAAGAAGACTGCATAACATCTTGCCACGACGATTAGCAGAGAGGAGTTCACCCCCCCAAAATTGCATTTGAATACAACTGTGACAAAAATAATATAGCGTCAAGTATGACCTTTGACTCAGGTTCCCACAAACGTATTGAATCTAGCTGAATTGCATTCAAAATCAATAGGACTTGACGTGTTGATAAGGAAACAAACTATAAATATACGTTGCATCACAGGGATGACACATCTAGTACACTTAACCTCCAGAAGAATGGAGAAAATGTGTGAAAATGTAATGATTCTAAAGAGGAATGTGGTGTTCAGGAAAAGTCATGCGAGAATTGTCTATAAACTGCAGCTTGTCATGGAAATGTCACCAGAGCATGATGTTAAAAACACAAGCGAAGCTGCACCACTCGTGTCATACACATTCACAAGCCCCGACATGTATTGGACAATTTAATGACATCCACCTTGAGAGCTGAGAAAATGTCCGCCTTAACAATATTCATTTCCTGATTGAGACTAAAGGAGATCTTAAGTGTGAAGGTGATGCGTTGTCAGTCTGTCAGTCACGGTCAGTCACGCCCACCTGTCAGTCAGCCACACCCTCGTATTTAAGGCTTTGTTGATGACTCATTGTTAGATTGTTTGACAGTCATGCGTGAAAGATACTAAACTCTATCCCAAGAATCCCCTGCGCTTTCCTCCTCCGAACTTAGAGTTCTGCCATATCACATTTGCCTGATCCTGTGGCTGTTTGCCCAGTTTTCTGCTTCCGACCAAGAGTTGTGCCTTAGCATATTCGTTTGCCTGTCCCCATGGCTGTTGGGAATTCTGCTACAAAGACAACAAAGTGTGAGTTTCCCCGTCCTGCTATCTGTGAATTGTGGATTAAGTCAACAATGAAGTCTGAGCAAGACGAATTCCCAATCTTCAAAGCCTCCCCTCTCGACTGTGAAGTTAAATGCGCTGTATCTTGGTTTTGAGTAAACTGTCAGTTGATATTAAGATCATTATTAGTCATTTCCAACTATTCCGATAGTTTGGTGTGCTGCACTTGGGCCCGACACCACCCTTGCCTTATGTCATACATGGTTTATTTGTATGCGGGACTATGCAAAAGAAAATCATAGCCAAAATCCATGAAAATTTGCAGCGAGCTCATTATTACTATGCCAAGAACCAACCATTTGGTACAAATCCAGAAAAAAATGCCAATAGATTAATTTATTTTCTTTGTGTTGTTGTTGTTTGTATACAATAGAGCCAAATAAGTCAACCATAGGGACTAAGATAGAAATCTAGCCTGCATTTTTGACACATACATTGGATATCAAATATATGTGTTAACATGTTTTAAATACTGCTGCACTAACTTAAAGAAAACACACACAAAACGAACACATTATGGAAAATGTACTTCTTAATTGTATTCAAACAAATAGTTGAGTTTCTGGGGTGACTGTCCACCCATTAAGTGTGACATTACATCACCAAGTAAACAGCGCTGCTACTTTATAAATAATTTGAAAAACTAAAAATAACTTTGTTGGCAGCTTGGCTGGGCAAAGAGCAATCTCTTTCAAGCGAAACCCAAAAGGTAAGCAGAGCTGCTGAGTTTTTTTTTTTTTTTTTTGGATGACCATATTAGCGTTAGTTACTCAAATGAAAAAAGACATTACTCAAATGTTACCTGCAAGGTAAAAGAAGTAGCATTGGTGGTGGTGGGTATTTGTGTTTGTTTGATGTGTACACTAATTAAAGTGTCTTAACAATTGTAGTGTATGAAACGCTTACTCCACGAGTGAAAATCATTTTATTGTCTTTTGGGCCCTCACTTTTTTTCTTCAAACACTGGGCTCTACTTCTGCTAGTAGAAGTCACTTGCCTCACCTCAACCCACAAGCTCTGGTCCTGGCCGTCATAGTAATAAAAGCCGTACTCTGCATTGACCCAGCATTAAAAAGGGGCTGTGGTTCATTTTCATGAGATCGGACCACCCACTCCAAATAGGATGATATTTTAAGAACTTTGCATGAATGCCACCAGTGGTACCATCGCAATAGCGCCAGTAGTGATTGTATTTCTGCAAATTTGAATGTCTGATGTCAAATCTGTTTGTCAACTGAACCAGATGAGATGTTTCACACCACACAACACAAATGACACATTACAAATATTACAGTGTTCTTAACAACCACATACAATTGAAACATTCGTTACGGGGATTAAAGAGGATGTGCGCGTGACAAAGCAAGGCTGGAAAATGGTTTCGTTATCATAAATCCAATAATTAATATTTTATCTTGGTTTTAAACCACAAGATAATCCTAAAATGGAAAAGTAACATGAAGAGGCGGTCCATCTTCCCTTTTGGACCCGGAGGGGGATAAGGGGGGGAAAGGGGGCGGGACCACCCCTCTTTAGCTGGCTTAAAGGCTAGAGCCCCCTTTGTTTGCTGGCTTTCGTTCGACCAACTTGCCAAAGACTGGCTCAGCCAGGACACCCCACCTCGCATCACGAGGTGGGGTGTCCAGTCATCCACCGTGCCGCCCCTATTATTATTATTATTATTATTATTATTAGATTTTTAAATCACAATAATAGAAGCCATCATGTTTAATCCACATGAACATATGAAGTGAATAAAAGTCTTCCTGAACAACCTCTACAGCTGTCAGAAGCACACTGAACATTCAAGAGCATCTGTGTCTCTTCTGCTGCAATCAGTAAATAATGCACTCCTGCGCATCTGCAGTCTGACTTAATGTATAATTTACATCTTGCATGCAGGGAGACTCATTCACTTATGAGAAAGAAACACTACTACTGGCCTGTAATTACTTTGATGCTGATTAGAGAGTGGCATACAAATCAATTTATCGATGAATTAATCGTTAAGAATTTGGCCAATTGTATGAAATATGTTGTTTATTAATCGTTTCTTGAAACAATTGAAGATTAATTGGAATGCAATACTGAGCTGCAATCAGCAGAGGCACTTTTGTCAAATAGTTTGCAGTCTAACAATGAGCTGCGCCTGTGGGAATTTGAGTTACTGGACATCCAACTCCTCCGAGCAGCATCATTTCTGCTCTGTACCACACTGGCATTGAAACATTCTGAATATTCGGACAGTGATTATTAAAAGTCATATTTAAATAACAACAATTCATAAATTGGTTGATTGTTAATTTTCACCTCAATCAATCAAAGAAATGCAGTTCAATGTCCATTCTTAATGTTGATATTTAATAGCACCATCACCTTCAGTTAGTGGCCACCAGGGCTGTATTTTTGTGACAGCGTAAATCCAGCGCGGCCGCCGGCGTAAGCCTGCGGGGAGGAGGGTTAGACGGCGTGTTCTTAATTTCCCAGATGCGCGCAGTCCGTCTGCACTGTTGTGCAAGTAAACAGAGCTGACGTAATTCCCCGCCAATCAAAGTCCCTTTCATTTCCTTTAAGGTTCAATGCAAAAGACAACATGATTAAATACAGTATGAGCCGGTGAGAACCGCGGGTGACTTAAATATGTCCGCGAACCCTCATCGTGCATGGGTGGGGCAAAAATAAAAACAATGATCCACATTCGAATAAAGCTGCTGCTTTATTTCCACATTATGTGTTATATCAGTCACACACTGGCCCAGACAGGCGCGCAGATTGCTGGGAAGGCTGAAGGTGATGTTTTAACGGTTGCCGGTGGCCTTGCAGACGTCCTAGTAACATTTATGTTCTATCAGTTTGTCAAACTGAACAAACGCCGACTCCTCTAAGCCATCCTCTGCCTCCCACTGCTGCCGCTGACAGCACACTATGTGGGAATATGCAAATGCGTATCAATATGTAGAGAATTTACATTACATGTCATATTCCAAGATGTTGGTTCTTCAGTGCTTCACCCTCCTTTCTGTACAGACAACATTTCTTGTCAGTATCATGGCTGACAAAGCGCTGGACTCACTCACAGCACGGTTTTTTTTTTTCCAACTTGTGCAGCTACAACTATTCTGCTGAGACTACCTCATTAGCTTGATTACAGATTTATCTGTGAAATGAACGCACAGATAGAGCTGACTTTACATTTTGTTGCAAATCCAATTTTGTATTGATTGACAGTGCAAGATTCATGGATTCTTGAAGTCTTCTAGCATATTACAGTGTTATTTGCATTTATTATTTTTTTTTTAACAGCAAATGAACAAAGAAGAAAAGCGGGGCTACTTTGACATGAGCAATTAAATTTCAGGTTTTGAAGAAGTGACTTACAATGAAATGATGAAGTGTTACATTGTGTGACGGGCTATACAAATAGCAGCTACACACAGCCTATAGAATGACAATATAAAATCTCCTGACCTGCTCATTCTTTGATCTATTAATGACATGCAATAGTCATCTTCCCAGCCACTGAATGTTTCATTATAACTGCAAGGATGTGGAGAGCATTACTAAGAAGCGTAGCAGCAAGGTATCTGCAGAATGTTTAACATTCATAATGGTGTAATACCTGACCTTGGATAGTGCTCTCATGCAGCCAGAATTTTTGAAAACAAAGGAAATACAATTAGGATAATGCCATGCACTGCAATGTGTGATAAATATTTATACTTTCCTCAATCAACCAACAGGACCGTTGTCTTCATTAGTCACTGCAATTTATGTACCTTTAATGCTCCTTGTGTTTGCTGCTACAAAAACAAATGTAGCAGTGGGGGAATAACCTTAAACTCTTGTGTTTCCGTGCATATATATCATCATATTTAAGATTCATCATTCTTTTACATTAGCATTATTGTCATAACAGCTCATAACAGCTGAAACATCTATCATGGGAGTGCTTAATACAACGCAGTCAACACTTGTAATTATTTAAAAGGATAACTTGCTATTAATGGTATATTGCCTCACCTTTCCCCTTATCTGTAGCAACCAGTTTGCTTTCCTCCCAATTAGGCATGCAGGCAATAAGAAACACCCTTCTCTTATTATGGAAATGATACACAATAGGGCCAATGGGAAGGGGCAATTTTAGATCACTGTTGTTACTGCTGCTTTCTTCAAACTGTAATTTGCCAATTCCATTTGTTTTTCCCTCCCTTGTAGTTTTGATATGTGTCATGGTATGGAATAGGATACTGGCACATTTACTGTAGATATGAAAGCATAAATTAGATAATAGTGGGATATATCCATCCATCCGTTTTCTTTACCGCTTATCCTCACTTGTATCGCGGGCTGCTGGAGCCTATCGCAGTTATTTTCAGGCGGGAGGCGGGGTACACCCTGAACCGGTCGCCAGCCAATCGCAGGGCACATAGAAACCAACAACCATTCGCACTCACACTCACACCTACGGGCAATTTAGTCTTCAATCAACCTACCATGCATGTTTTTGGGATGTGGGAGGAAACCGGAGTGCCCGGAGAAAACCCACGCAGGCACGGGGAGAAGATGCAAACTCCACACAGGCGAGGCTGGGATTTGAACCACGGTCCCCAGAACTGTGAGGCAGATGTGCTAACCAGTCAATTCACCGTGCCGGCTAGTGGTATATATGTCCCTGTATATACAGGTACTGCATATGGCTGCAGTGTAAGTGGACAGATGAGCTACAGGCACCATGTAATTGCTAGCCAAATATCATAAAAGATGCACCAACAGATGACTACCAATATACTCAAACAAAACAGTCATTGTAAATGTAATTCCACAGAAAAGCTCTGAGGTGACTAGACAATTGGATATAGAAACATGGTTACCTGACCTTGATCTATGATCCTAAGTGTCAGTCCAGCACAAACTAGATAGTTTGTAATATTTAATAACCCTGGGTGCAACATTTGAAGTGACGAAGAAAAAGATAATAGCAGAGGTAGTTTTGGTCAATTGATTTTTCTTAAATAATAATAATTTCAGAGTGGCAACAGGCTTGTTCCCCCCTTCCCTATCCAATTTGCTCATCTTAAGGTAGCTAGACAGAAATGGCATGAACATGTGAGAGAATCTGGTTGCCGCAAGAACTACTGGTTTTCTACAATATACATAACCAAAATATATATATATAATATATATATATATATATATATAGTATATATATATATATATATATATATATATATATATATATATATATATACTCACATTGTGATGTGTATTACATTTTTTTTAAAACGTGTATGACTTGTGCCGCCCCCCCCCCCAAAATAAAAACAAACAATCAAACTGTTATCTGTTGACCGAATTGACGTTAACCATAAAAATACAGTTTATGAGTCATCAAACTTGAATCAAACTGGTATATAATCACATATATGATCCAAGAATGAGATTAATTTCTTTATCTGCCTTTGCTGTAAATAGCACTTTGAGAAAATTATTAGCCAGAAAAATAAATCCTGTGAGATACCTTGTATGGCCGTGTGCGTGTGTAATGTCGCTCATGGGTGCACAAGGCATCCTCCTCCTTTATGTAGCACAAAGCTCATGTGTAGAAGATGTCTTCATGCCACGTTGCACTGACTGCTGTGGTACCATGTTTGTGACGGTGCAAAGCCAGAGGCAAAGAGAGTGAAGTGTGTCAGCCTGTGCAGCTGATAACATGGCCTCCGTCACATTCTGGCCAAACTGTGTTTGCTGGGAAGTGAATGCTTTTGTGACACACTACAGTATTAAGATTGGGAAGATTGTAAGATTGTAGCGATCTTATTCCTCGAACTGTGTCAGTCAACCTTGGCCTAATGTAGGTGCCTTTAGTTTCCTCACAGCCAATTTTTAACATGGTTTACCCCACTAGAGACTTTTTGCACACAGTGTAATGTTTTATTCACTCAGATTTGTTGCGTCTTTACATCTGTGCTATTCTACAATGGTAAGTGACTTTCTGGTTCCACAGACCAATGCCTTCCAACAGTACCTTTGACAGAAAGATGCCCTGGCAGAACAAGGAAGAGCTCATTGGAAGTATCTTATCAACCTCCCACATCTGGCCAAGACTGATTGACTCTTGGAATAGCTCTCTAAAAAAAATCACTGGCTTTGGGCTCCGTAATGCTCGTTTAACGGCATCCTTTGCACTGTAATAATTCACTCTCTTTCATCGGAGAAGACCATTTCTATGATTACTGAATTGACTTCTTCAGCAGGGACGGGAGGATTCCATGTCAGCTTGAGCACTAAATGATGACGAAAAAAGACACTAAAGCGTGACCCAAATTATAAACTCAGAAATCGGTTATGTGATCAGTCCTACTCAGGCATTAAGCATGCACTGCTGTGGACCTCTGAATTTGGTCATACAATTGAGAATTTACCCAACGTTTTCAGGAAAAACACCTATCAGTAGCAAAAAAAAAAACTTGAGTTCAAACCATCGCCATTGCATGATGCTGCGGGAGACGTCAATGTACCTTTAAAAGCCTTTAGTGAGCATGCCAGCTTTCCTGCAGCATTCATACCAAAATAAGGACCAGCCTTAACAAGGAGTCTTAAGAGAAAAAGCATGTAAGAAAATAATATACACCAGAAGTTACTGTAAGTGAAGCAATGGACTCACATTCAAGGAAGTAAGACTCCAGGGTTGTCACTTGTTATTAAAGTTAAGACTGGGAAGAGGAATATGTGCAAGAGCAAGGCTTTACCACATCGATTAAGCACCTGAATGCCAGAGGATCTTTGCCTGCAACTGCCAGGGGCAGGGCAACGCATGAGCTGCTGATCGGAGGGCTGAGTCAGGGTTGCAACTACCCGTCAGCAGAGGTGGCAAAAGTACTCACACTCTGTGTTTAAGTAGAAGTGAAGAAATACTCTGGTAAAAGTAGAAGTACTGGTTCAGGTCAGTCATGCTGATGTAAAAAAAGTAAGAAAATGGACTCTTTTTAAAATACTGTCAATTATATAAAATACCCGTTTTAATAACTTGGCACAACAAACAAACAAAAATACTTCTGCACACAAACTATTTTCACTTTTTTAGTAGCTTGCATAGTGCTCGTACTAACAAAACAAAACAAAAAACACTCGACACAGCTTTGCTGCACGCCGAATTCTGTCAGGATAATAATGACTGAACTGACGTTTCCTGCACGAACAAAGCAAAACACAGTGACACAAAATGCCAAATTAGCTAATAATAACAACTGGAAAAAACAACAACTTACCTGTATGTTTTTTTTTCAGGTTTGATGGCTGGCACAAAACAACACATTTGCCATGAATCATTTTTGTAGCTGACAATATTGGAAAATTAAGTAAGGCCATGTATGGCTCCTCCGAATCTGTTGCGTCATTGTCGTTAATGCTCTCTGATTTATGCTCCTCCATATCACTGCTGTCCCATTTTTTTTCTGACCTATAAGGTCTGAGGATTTCAATCAATTAGTCCATCAAGATCTTAACCAGGGTTGACTTGACCTCTCTTTTATGTCATGTTGTAGTCCACAGAGGTTGAAAAAAGTAACACACCTATTTTAACAAATAGGGAGTAGAAAGTACAGACCTTGTGATTTCAAATATAGATAGTAAGATTAAAAAGTCATCATAAAAATAAATACTTAAGTAAAATACCTGAAAAATCTACTTAAGTACAGAAACAAAGTATTTATAATTTGATTCTTCCCACACGCCAGGTACCCGAGTAGGGAGGTAGGTACAGGTTGGATCATTCAAGTAACATGCAACCTATTGTTGTCACAGGCTCCCGCCTCATTTGAGATGACAATTCTAAGGTTTTGTTAGTTCATCATAAAATAATACATGGCTGAACACCTTCCTATCTTGCTGACTCAGTGTTACCGATTGTCCCATCCCGAAAACCTATGTTCGCAACATGCTGGTCTTTTGGTGACTCAATGAGCTCAAAAGAAGTACGCACGTTCTAGCGCATTCTCTATTTGGGTTCCAGTACTTTGGAATGCCATACCTGCGGAAATTAGAGCACACCCACCACGGGCCCCGATGTCAGCGTGGGACCCCACACCACCAGAGTGAGAGGGGTGACGACCACGGCAGGGCTACCTGGGAAGAGGGAAGACGAGGATGCAGGCGCTCCTTGTGCTTGTTGACCTCATGAGAACAATCAACCCAAGAATGAATATTGCCACCAAGGTAAGTGAAGCTTGCCATGTGTGCAGTTATGAAAGGTGTTATGATGACAACGGTTTAGTGCTGGTGTACAGTATTAATTCTTTCTCTCGAAAATCCAAGGTCGCCCGTTGTCCCAGAATGGGTTGTTGGACCTTAGACATTCCACACCATTTGCATAAATGTCTATTTATTTCCCCTATTTGCCCAAAATTTGGATGATCCGCTGAAATGACTTGTGCTATACTGGAGTCATCATTGCTGATTGAAGACATACGGCCTCAATGTGTTGTAGTCTATTAGTTTTAAAGCTTTTAAAGTAATCTGCAACAGACTGCTGCATTTACCCAAACACCTGGTGCTGTTGACAAATCATTGGATGCCAGGATTGGACTAAATCTGCTTTATTTTTGTCACACGATCTATCCAGGTCGTACTCCTACTCTCACCTTAAATGGTAAATGGACTGCACTTATATAGCGCTTTATCTACACCATCACAGTGCCCAAAGTGCTTTACAAAGCCTCACATTCACCCACTCATACACACACATTCATACACCAATGGGCAGTTGTTGCCATGCAAGGTGCTGCCAGCCCCGCTGGGAGCAAATTAGGGTTCAGTATCTTCCCCAAGGACACTTTGACATGCGGGCAGTCGGAGCCGGGATTTGAACCCTTCGGTCACTGGACGACCCGCTCCACCTACTGATCCACAGCCGCTCTTAGGTCAGGTAGCATGTGCGCCATCTACCCCATGACCCTGACTATGACCACTATATTTAATACCCTTTTTGATCTGATAATGATTTTGTATGGTTTAGCTCGAGGCAGTTCCACTGATCTGCTCGAGGACCTTCGACAGGAGGATGTGCAGTGAACACAGACTCACCAGTACGCACTTCCAACTCATACACCAGCTCAACACAACTGGTTGGAGTCACCAATGCTACTACAAGCATGCTGCCAAATGGGTTTTATGGAGCTGAATGATATTGGAGCCAGGGATTAAACCTGCTTTACTGCTATGCAGCAGCCTGCCCACCATAATTAAATTCCAATAATAACAGAACAAACTAATCGCAACTGAAACTTAAACTTGGAATGAATCAGAGGCTACTCTATTGAAAAGTCCATATATATATATATATATATATATATATATATATATATATTCATTCATTCATTTTTTCATTTGCCGTACTGCTTATCCTCACTAGGGTCACGGGCGTGCTTGAGCCTATCCCAGCTATCTTCTCGTGAGAGGCGGGGTACACCCTGAACTGGTCACCAGCCAATCGCAGGGCACATAGAAACAAACAGCCATTCATACTCACATTCACACCTATGGGCAATTTAGAGTCTTCAATTAACCTACCATGCATGTTTTTGGGATGTGGGGGAGGAAACCAGAGTGCCCGGAGAAAACCCACGCAGGCACGGGGAGAACATGCAAACTCCACACAGGCGGGGCTGGGATTGGAACCACGGTCCCCAGAACTGTGAGGCAGATGTGCTAACCAGTGTGTGTGTGTGACACACACACACACACACGCACACACACACAAAACAACAACCTCTTGTGCTCCTTTGAGAACCAGTCCTAAATAAAATTGTTATGTTCACTCCTGTTTATCTGAATGTTCTTTTTCAGTATGATAAATTTCTGTTGGACCACTCGTCAGTCATTGTGCTATTGAGGGTCTTTACTTTTTTCCTGCAATCCACAGTTATGCTTTGGGAATTGACATCATGAAATAAAGACATCTTTTCAGCTACCGTTTTCTCTTGCCTCATACAATGCAAAAGACATAATTATGGTTTTAGCGCTCAGTTCCAAATGGGATTTGTGCAGAGGTCGAGTTGAGACGATAATGCAGCTTTGCCGGGATTTCATAATTCCTGAAAATGTTGTCCAATCACCCGTTTTCAAATCTCAGTTGCATCTGTGTCTTATCTCAATTACTCAGACCCCCTAATAGGTCTAATTCCTTTTGTGCTCTTTTTTTAAATGCTTCATTATTAGCCTGCTCACACAACCCAGCATGGACTAAAGTAACCCATTAATTTCTGCTTCGCTTTGCTGACATGAGACTTTAAATTGATAGTTTCAAACTTTGTATTTTCTTTATTTTGTTTTTAACCAAAACCACAAACAAACATTGACACATCAATATCCTGCATGTTCTGAGGAAACAACCGACTACAGCCATTGGAAGTCCATGATTTGACTTCCACCACTAAGGTCACAAATGTGACGTCCTGTCAGTCTGCCATAGAATCTGTGGAGAGCAAAGAATCAATGTGATGTCACTGTAGACTCTTCCCTTGGGAACAATTGAAGGAGCAGATGTCAACTTTGACCTCTTTTGGAAAGTAAATGTCCCCTTATGATCACCGGGTCACTTCACATTTGTATTTGACGGATTATTTTTCTTGAGTTTAGTTATGGTATTTACTCACCGCCTGTTTTTTCATGTTGTATGGATATATTTAAGGATGCTCAGTAGGCCTACACAAATAAGGGTCAAATAGTGGTCAATTTATGTCTCTCGATGTACATCTACACTAATATACCATCTAAGGATTATCTTTAGACTCCCTAGTAACTGTTAGTACATTCTCCAGTGAGAAAAAAGTACATGTATACTCCAAAGCTGTAAAAGTACTTTTTGAAACCACATCACTATGGGTGATAAATTGACCTAACATCCCACAAGGATGATGATTCATTAGAAAGCTCGTACAATGTAAAATAAAAAAAAAACAAGAGATGGACCATGCTGTCCATTTTTAAAGAAGAGCGTGAGGAGAAGGAAGGCAGTACAACTGCAGACAATAGCAGGCATCTATTGGAAGTATGTCTTAGAGAGGAGACATGTATTTGTGGAAGTGTTTACCTTCACGTGATGTCCACTGATTGGGTGACTGAGAAGTGTCACTCCGGTGCTATGGCATGTGTAACTTGTGCACACTAGCAGTTTCTACTCATACTGTCCGTCCTTTTTATTGTTGTTGTTATTGTTGTTTCCTGTCAATACTGCAGTGCAGCTGTAGGCGAAACTAATTGTTACAGCCTTCAAATTCAGCACATTTTAAATGATAGACTCGCTTGACTAAACAGTGAGTCTGTGGCAGACAAGCGTTGCTACTTTGGCAAAAAATACATCTCTTCAACTTTGTACAGCTGTAGAAGCAGGTTGATGTGTTTCTTGTTTGTCACATTATTATTATTATTATTATTTTTGTGATTGCATGATTTGTTTTTCAACCCAGTTTCATAGGATGGGTTGTCTGGGTTTGTGTGCTTCTGGGGAAAGCTAAATGGAAGGATCACAAAAGTGTTGTTTAAAAAAGGGGCACGCCTAATGAAAAAGCACATTTGTGATTCTTATTTTACTGTATACCTTGTTGAACTGCTGCCATCATATGATGTCAAAGTTTTACTGTCGCTAATGCAGGTTCCAATACTTGATCTGCCATCGCCGATACATGCAGTGGAAACACTGACCAGATCAAGGCTTTGCGAGCAAAACCAAACAGTCGTCGATACACCTGGAAGTAATTGAGTCACTCTTTCTATTAGAGCGGAGGCCACTATCAGAATCAGAGTCAGAATCATCTCTATATTAAAACGCATAAGGAACTTGTCGCCCTCAATTGGAGTCACTTAAGTACAATAACAAAAAAGACACCATAACAAATTGCATTTGAAAATTTCATACACCTTCCAATCTTTTTGGTGTTTTTTTTTTTTTAGTTACTATATTTCATAAATACCTGACTTCATGTATACATGCTGGTTATCTGTCCAGCGGCTCAGTGCTGGCGGCCCCTAGTTTTCCATATGAAATTGGCTAGCATATACATTTTTCTTTTTATTGCCTCAAGGGGCAGATTTGATGTATTCCAATGGTTTCTGCCTAGCAAGAAGTGACCAGGTAAATATGGGAACTGACCAGTAAAAAAATAAAAGCAACTCTCTCCATAAGGTGCTGTGCCTGTGAGTTAAAGTTTTATTGATAGTTTTCTGCAAGTCATTTTTATCACTTTTTTATAACAGTTATGAGCAAGAAATTGGATTTTTAACAAAAGCGCAAGCAGTGAGACTGACTGCAGTAGTTTTCTTGGTACCGGTATGTGGCCGAAATTCCCTCCGACAGAATGGCGAAAAATGTACTCTGCCTCGCTCTCTCAGTCAGCTGGTATAGGCTCCAGCTCACCCATGATCCAAATGAGGACAAGGGCTATAGAAAATGGATGGATGGATGGATGGATGGATGGATGGAAGGCTGGATGGATGGTGGAGCCTGCTGAAGCAGATGGTGCCCCACCTTTGGGTTTTATATAATAACATGCCCCAGTATAATGGACACAAAATGATGCAAACTATAACTATAGGATCACTCTAACTGAAGAAAAAAAAAAAGAAAAAGTGAAGCGTTGCTGCAGAATGCAGCTGGATCGGGTCACGCATGCAGGCACGCAGCCACCAAGAGATTGCAGTGCTTCCTAATGATTGGTCGTCTAATACAGAGAAGTGCGGGGGTTACTCCAAAGTAGCAGGTTGGCGCCTTTTCCATTTAATTTAATCAAGTTTGACCAACATCGCGCTCTCTCTCTCTCTCTCTCTCTCTCTCTCTCTCTCTCTCTCTTGCGCTCTCTCTCTCTCTCTCTCTCTCTCTCTCTCCGCGGCTCTTTCTCTCTAGCGCACCTCAATGAACCTTATTGGTGCACTGTGAGCGATCATCATCTCTCCACTGGATTCCCATCGTCAACCTCCCGAACATATGCATTTGCCCACCTTCTTCCCAAGGAGTTGAACAGAGAGGTTGTAGGTGGGGGGGGAAAATGGCACAAAGCTCGCTGCTGTTGCTACTGTGGCTCTTCGACACATCATTCGCGGGATTTCCTAATCAGATTAATATCGGTAAGTGATTTGCAGCGCTACTCGATCTGTAAATTGTGCGCGCAACTGCAGGACTGTAATATTATTTAGCAGAACGATGCGCGCGGAGGAGATAAGACTAAGTTAGTGTTAAAAAAAATGCTGCAGTCCGTCTGGTGAGTTGTTTCTTTGGATTAAAACAAAGCATGTGAAGGTACATGTGAATAATACAAAACAAAGAAAGGAAAAAAAGAAACGACTTTTAACCTTACGCGCAGCTGAAGTGCTCCGAAAAGGCCACCGATGTCACGTAATATTGAGTTAAATGCATAATCATTGGCTATTAAAGAGGTCAAAGTGAGACGCGGTGTTCCCACTTGCAGGGGGTCTCTTCATGCGCTCCACCGTGCAGGAGCACAGCGCCTTCAGGTTCGCGGTGCAACTCTACAACACCAACCAAAATACCACCGAGAAGCCTTTCCACCTCAACTACAACGTGGACAACCTGGAGTCCTCCAACAGTTTCTCGGTCACCCACGCGTGTGAGTATACGACAAACATTGTCCCACTCCTTACATGCACACTCAGCATTCATAACTGTGCTCAAAGAAACGCATATGTGCTCATGTATTCCTTTTATACACGCATACGTTGCTGTTGAGGTTTCCACTGGTGATATTTTATGAACATTTGTGCAAGTTTCCCAGGCATGTACACATGCTGGCCTTGGAAAGAAACATATTGTGTCAAGCATTTATAGAGCTCACATTTTGGTTGGACTTGATCATATAATTGATTTAGAAGGGGTGCAGATAAGTAGCATATAAAACAATCGAGAATGACATGCATCTCCCTGCTGTAAGCGCCTTTAAAGGCTCTTTTATTGGTCATATACTGCATGGTGCGGAGTCGACAAATAAGATCCCCCCCCCCCCCCCCTTAGAATTGCAATTAGCAGACACAGAGTGGATAAACGAGGAAGGAATGGAGTTGAGAGCGACATTTGGAGATGTCATTTGAAAAGATGAGCCAAGTAAAACGGGACTGCCTTCGAGAGCCAAAATGCCTCGCTCGCTCGCTTCTTCATCCCTCTAACCCCTGTGCTGCATGGTCATAATGGCCCCTCTGAGTCTCCGCCTGCTCCATTGGCTCACTCCCCCTGTGTTATACAGCATCTCCCAGCATTGCAGAGTCAGCTCATTAGCACCCAGCCCTCATAGCACCGCACCGTGCTGTCATTGGGCGAAAGGGGGGGAGGAAAAAAAAAATCTATAGCTTCCCCCCACCGAAGAGCAAACGAGTTGATCTGCAGTGGAGGTGAGATGAAGCAGAGCATCATATCGGAGGCAGCCGAGCTGCAAGGACTCAAATGAAGGCTTCCTTAAGAAACAATAAGCAAATGAGTGTGAATAAATAAGAGATAGTACCATGCAATTTCACGCATGTTGAAGAGGAATGGAAGGCTTGATATCGGAATCTAATTAAATTCAGGGGCAGACTGAGCTTTGGTGAGAGGAAGGGGCTCCTGTGGGAGCCGTGGCCCATTTCTTTTTTTCTTGCTGCCACGTTGAAACTTTTCCATCAAGAGAACTGTCTCAGGACGGCCCTAAACTTCACACGCACCAACACGTGTTTGACATAAGTGCTTTTAAAGGCCCGTATCTGTCAGAGACACGAAAAACAGAAAGAGGAATATCAAATGTCACTTGATTATTTGAGGGATTTTATGATCTTCACATTTATCTGATATGCTTGGGGTTTATTTAAGTCTTCTCCTTAATTATAAAGCTAACAAGCCATCTACACAACACAATTTTCAACCAAAAACATACAAAACAGTTTAATTTTAGGTGTTTTACTACACAACCGCTGTGTTCTTGGTCTCAAAGTGGAAGTTCATGAAAATTACACTATTATTACCAAAAAGGCTTATTTGTGAAATTGTCCTGTTGTTGCATTTATGTTTCTCAACATTATAACTTTGATAAAATTTCTCCAGTAAAGTGTATCGCTTTTACGACCAGCAGAGACGCATTACTTACAAACTCTATGCCAAGTTCCAATACTACCTTTCACTATTATGCAAACATCTTACATGGGGCCCTTTTTTAAATATCGTAACAATTTGCCCATCATTTTATACAGTAATTCCAAAAGGCAAAGGTGTCTCAAAGTTTTGAAACACTATTTTAAAGGAGATTTTTAATATCACTGAGGCTTTCCTGGTTAAGCGATTTCATTTTGCGCTTTGTGTTTCTTTGTGGTTGGCCAATTACCGACAAACAATTGCCATTGCACTGCGTATTACATTTCGTTTATTTGTACTGGTCCAAGAGAAGAGGAATGTAAAAATGGTGTTGTCTGTGTTGAAATATACAGAGCAAAGAAAAGAACTGTCCTTGTCACTCAAATTTACCCTAAGGTTGTGTCCATACTGAATCACACATTTGGTCCTGACACACACACATACTGTAGCACTACCATTTTTATAATTTTCTCAGTAAAAAAAAAAAGTGCATTAAAATCACAACCTAATTGGAAGGCATTTGTGATGTATTGCGTTGCTCAAACTGTAAAAAAAAAAAAAAAAAAAAAAATAGATTTCTGCCGCCTTACATATCTTACGGTGGTATTTTTACCAGCTGGGATTGACATGAAAAGCTCAAGTGCCCGGAGTTCCTTCATATGTTCTGATGGAGAAATTCTGTAAAAAAAAAAAAAAAGCGGTTTTATAGTTATTTCCCTATGTTCTTTGCTCTCATATAGCCCATAGACGTGGGTAGGAATGTGCTACATATCTTTCGTTACATTTACTCAAGTAACATTTGGATAAATTGTATTTGTCAGAGTAGTTTTGATGAAAATTTACTTTCTCGAGTATTTATGTGAAGAAGAAACTCTACATGCCGCTTGCTACTTTCATTTATCAATAATTGCATGTGCGATTTATTTTTAGACATTCCTTTTCGGCTTCCACATCGGGCGCCGTTGCGCCACTCCTCCGTGATTACCACAACGACGTTTGACTCAACTCTGTTGTTTTTGTTTTTTCCACTTCAAAATTGAAATGGTGGCAGGTGTGTGTGGACTCCCATTGAACATGAGTTTGAATGTGATCTATTACTCCTGAAAACGGCCACATGCCAGTCATAGTAGGGAGTGCATCCTTGTACAACCGGATTTATTTTTATTTATTTTATTTAAACTTTATTTAACCAGGTAAAAGACCAGTTAAAACAGAACATGTCTTTTGCAATGGTGACGTGGCCAAGAAGGCAGCAAGTTAAACATGAAGTCCAAGTCAATCACATTCAAGATTTCAGTTGTTTATTTTCATCTCCCCTCTCAAAAAGATACAAAAATAAATCAGTTGAGTTGTTCAAATTCTATGTCACATTAATGGTGGAGAAACTCTTTAACTGATTTATCTTGGTCCAATTTTTTTACAACTTAAAAACCTGGCATTTGGACAGGGGTGTGTTTACTTTTTAGATCCTCAGCAGCCTTGTTCCCGTTTTTGTAATCTGCCTGGTGAGCCTGCAGTATTGTGCTGTTTAACACGTGGAGATAATATAGTAAAAGACCATTTCTTGGAGCTGAATTTGCCTTAATTTGTTATTTTACAAATAATGTTTTAGAACGATTTTATTTATTATGTTTTAGATTAAGTGATATTGTTCAGCAATATCTGAATTTGAACATTCATATTTTATTTATTTATTTTTATTTTATCTGACGTTCATGCTTGTGATTTAAAAAATAAATCAGAAGTTACTCTGTATTTACTCAGTACTTGAGTATTTTTTTTCACTGAGTACTTTCTGACTCTTACTCAAGTAATTATTTGGAGGACTACTTTTTACGTTTACTTCTCAAGTAACAGTATTCTTACTTGAGTGTAATATTTGGCTACCCACCTCTGACCAACTCACATCAGACCCCAGTCTCCCCGGCTTCACATCACTTCCTAATTGGCCATCGCACTGTTTCATGTCACAATCATAGCATCCGAGGCTTGGTCGAACTTGGTGTTGACCACACATGCAAAGATTTACAATCGGAAATATTAAATAGTTGAAACATTTTTGATCGTGGGTCCTGACTATTTTCCGAGCAGATCAGGGAGGAAAAATCACTCTTAAAAACACCCTGCACCACAGGATTATCAGTCAAGATACTCCAATTCGGCCTGTTTATCAGTACGTGCGCAGCCCGATTAACGTGTGAAGAGTACAACTGAAAACACACAGGAAGCAGTTTTGTTTCTGATCTAAATGGTTAAATGTGTGATAGCCGCAGTAAACTAAGCGAACAACATTCCACAGCACCTCAGGTTGTCTCCTTCAAGACAATGAAAGAACAATGAAGTAAATCACGTCATTAAATAAGATTCATCTGCAGACTTGCAGGCCTTGGAGGCTGACTGAAGAACTCCCGTGCCGTTGAGTTTTACATTTGTCAGCGTTTGTTGTGCAAGCTGTCACAATTATTTACTCGGATGGTCCAACTTCCTTTGTCATCAATAGCTCCCTGTGCATGACTCAGACCTTTTATGTGAGATACAGCATAGTACATTTAATTTTCATGAGGTGGCAATCCACTCGAAGATGTTAGGAAAGAGGTGTTTATGTGAATTTTGGGGAGTTAATCCATTTTGAGGCAGGCGTTACTGCTCGATCGATTAAAAAAATAAAACGTAGCACATCCTTTAAACCCAACATAATAGAGTCAAATTATACTTAGCTTTTCAGAGAGAAAATATAGTTAGGACGATTTTCTTTCAAGTCGGCTGAAAGCCTTTTGATATTAATTGAATTAGTGGCCGGCAGCAAACAAATGTGTGGCTGCAGTTATCCTAAAAGGCTCGGCTTTGTAGCACAGTTTTGCAGTTTGCTTTGGTCGAAAGACTTGTTGCTTTGAAGCGACATCAGAAAATGGGAAATCTGTAATTACCAGCGCAGGTTTCATAATAGCTGCAGAAGCTGGGAGTCAGGATAGCTCAGAGAGAAGAAAAGGGGAGTTGAAAGCGAAAGGAGTGCAGTTTGAAGAAAGCAGCGCAAACAGTGTTAATGTTCCTGATGGTCAACTTAATGACCCCGCCATCCTTTTCTCACCTGTTTACTCGTCCTCGTCCTCTCTTCTCCTTGAGGCGAAAAGAACAGTGAGCCCTTCCTGTACCTTTCCTTGTCACGCTTTTTACTCAATTACTCGCCTTGTTTTCTCTCATAGGCACATTTTGCAATGTTTTTTTCTTGTAAAGCTCATCTTCATTTTGTCATTTCCCGAATGGTCAATAGCCATTCTTCCTCCACTGAGCGCATGTAATAAAAGCATTTTTTGTCAATGTTGAACCATCTTCAGCCTTTTAGTTACTTTAGTAGAAACAGGCTCGCTCCAGAAGAATGGGGGCACAGACAGGATCACAGAAGAATCACTGTGAGTGCATTCAAAGAGGCAAAAGATATCAGAAAAGCAGTGCAATGCCTCATTGTAAACAATAAAAGGAATGTGGTTACCACAGCACGCAGATGTTCATACTGCAGTATTGGTACAAGCAATGCACCTCAGAATTATTTATTACTTTTGCTGCATTCAGCTGCGATGTTATGTTGGTTGCACAATGTGTGTTCAGGATGATCTATGGTGATGATAAGTGAGAAATCTCCTCAAGATGATTTTTTTTTTTTAATCTTGGGTGCAGTGTTACAATACAAAGGTTTGTAGAGCCAATAATCAAAAACAAAACGAATGGAAAGAAAAAAACATTCAGGACAGTCAGGAAAAAAAAACATTTCTGCAGCAGTTTTCAGCTTTGTAAAGTGATGGCTGTTAACACAATACATTAGGAGAGTAATGCATAGTCAGCATGGCTTGCATGCACCCATCTTTCTTCCTGCCAATGAACAGAACCTTAAATTACTGTAGTGGTAAAAAAATATACTGTACAGTAAAGCCCTGCTATTCGCAGGTGATGGGGACCGAGCCCTGTCGTGAAGTAATTGACGCTCCTATGTTCATTTTTTTTAAAACCATAAACAAATCACAAAATGCACTGGAAGTGCAGGGATGCTGGTCTGTACGTCGCCGCTTCACAACCCGTGAAAACAACAATAACAAAATCTCTGTCATTTGTTGGCTTGAGCTTCTTCAGAGCCACTCACCAGAGCAAAAATCTAGAAGTGTGGCAAAACAACTAGGGATGTCCCGGTACAACTTTTTCAGTTACGATATAATCCGAGGTGGGAGTAAATCACATACTGTATGTGTGTGTGGCATTTGCTTGATCCACGTGTGGTAATACACTTTTTAACTTCTTTATGCATCTAGGCTATATTTTATTTCCACAATGTCATGGCGGAAAGGAATAATGTAGTGATGCTCGAGATGCTTGAAGAATAAAGTCACAATTGAATATTGTAAATATAACTTGTTTTTCACAGAGTTTGAAGAATATATGCCTGATAGTAGTATCATATGGCCTGTTTGTATGTGTTCATATAGGATTTGTGTACCAATATTCATTAATCAGAATCAGAATCATCTTTATTTGCCAAGTATGTCCAAAACACACGAGGAATTTGTCTCCGGTAGTTGGAGCCGCTCTAGTACAACAGACACTCAATTTACAGAACACTTTGGGGACATAAAGACATTGACAAAAAACAATTGTGCAAAAAGATGCAGAGTCCTCTAGCACTTAGAGCAGTTCGAATGACTAATATTGCAATAGTCCGGTGCAATGACCATTGTGCAGAGGGCACCGAGACTTCAAGGAGTGTATGCGGTTTAAAGTGACGAGTAGTGCGATCATCTGGGACAATGTTGGTTGTGCAAATGTTACAGATACTCCTCAATCAGTGTGCAAATGGAGCAGATGCTACTCTGGCATGAGTGGCCAGTATATGCAAATAGTGCAGCATGGCGAGACAACTACAGTGAGTGCACGAGTAATACATAATTGGCCCCACAGAAATGTGACAACGAACTCAAGTCAAAAAATTGCCAGCTTGTTGTAATGGAATTATAGGTTAGGTGTTTAAGAAGTTGATCGCAAGAGGGAAGAAGCTGTTGGAATGTCTACTAGTTCTAGTTTGCGTTGATCGGTAGCGCCTACCTGAGGGAAGGAGCTGGAAGAGCTGGTGACCGGGGTGCGGAGGGTCCGAGAGGATTTTGCACGCCCTTGTTCGAGAGATATCAGTGCTGCAAGTTCGATGCTAGTTTTCATTAGCTCGTCAGTGGTGTTTTTCATTGCGTGTTAGCTTTGAGCTGGTGAGTTTTGTGAACAAAAACAAAGATTCTGATGTTTTGAGCATACAACATGTGTGATACATTCGTTATTTGCATTTAGTTTTACAGTGAACTTCAACTCGAGTGGCAATAAACTAATTTAAGCGAGCAACATTCACTCTTACTCATTGCTAGTTTGTTAGCACCTTAGCAACCTGTTGTGATCATGTGAGCTCTACATGCCATTGTCTGGACGCTGCTGGATAGAAGCCTGGAATGGACTGCTTGTATAAGGGTGCTTATATCGGAGATTTTACATTCAGTTTGCTATCATCCAATACTTGTTTTTGTGGCTGATAATTGGAGAAATATCTGATATCAAATATCGGATCGGGACACCCCTACTACCAACCCCGGCTAAAATTTGCTCTGCCCTGACATACAAATATCTCGCAGTTGAGTTCTACATACCTTCTTGGTAATTATTCATTTCCTATTATTAGCCAGTTTTGGCACCAGCTTATAGCATATTAGGGCATTACAGAACGACCCAAAAATATGCCAGGATCTGCGAACAGGTGAGTTTTTCAGCAATAGTGAGTTTGAGTTTTTTTCAATAGTTAAAGATAGGTTCCTTAGAAACAAACGGCGACAGGTGAATTTGTGAATAGCAAACCGCAAATACAGTGCACTGGATGTTTGTTGTTATTGCATTTTATTTTAAGGGAACTGTGGTAGATACAAATCATGTCAAATCAAGGAGGCCAAAAAGCAAAAGAAACAAATAGACCGTTAAAAGCAAAATGCCTCTAAGGCTGTTTTGAGGAAGACTGTTTCTCTAAAGGTGCACAAAACTTTGGAACGCAAACCTTGGTCTTTCTTGACATCGTCATCATTTTTGTTTTGTTTTTGATTTAATATTAAATGCTCTTAAGTTCTTTTAAGACTTTCTCAGAATTTTAAAATTAGAAAAGGGTATCTATCCATTTTTTGTATAGCACTTGTTGGAGTAAACACAGGACTGGTCGCCAGCCATTTGCAGGGCACATATAGAGTGCTGGATAAAACCCATGAAAGCATGGGCCGAACATGCAAACACCGCAAATAAGGAGCTGAGCCAAGATAACACTGGTGCTCGTGCTAACGCTACCCGACCTGGCTGGTCGACCCGTATTCTGGACAACTTCATGCCACTGTGGCGAAGGCAGTGACGCTTATTGTTATTACAAACCAGTGTAACATCACAATGGTTTTCAAGCTTTAAGGTTAAATTATGATAGATTGTTGCTTGTACAGTACAGTACTTGTTTCCCACTGTCCCAACATACAGCACTGTATGTGGAAAGGGGCGAATGTTGTGAAGTGTGGATGAAGAAACACAAATCTTTCCACGTATTTCTTTTTAATGGCATTTGAGGCGGTTTTGGTTGCAGTGTAAATGGATAGTTAACCAAGTGACAGGGAGACATGTTTTTTTGCAGTGTGTGGCCTGACAGAGACACATTGTGGTCAACACAAGCCTCTGATGTGATTGTTGTAGTGCCACACTTTTCTCTGCGGGCTGTAACTCAATTTGAAAGGTGTGACCAAAGAAGCATGACAGGGGATGCTGGGAAAACGCAAGCGTTAGGGAGGAGGTTGGATGTCGTTGCAGTGTGATGACAACTCCAGAAGGAGAAAGAAGGAGAATAGGCAATACTGAGGGGAAAGGGGGCCTAGCCATCCCAGTTCAGCTGTGGAGGCACAGATGGAGGTTTGTTTATGGACACACATGCAGGCTTGTGCATATGCAAGTGTGCTGGACATACGTACGCACAGAGCCGCGCACTCTTGAGCAGAAAAACATGCTTGATGCAGTGCACCACATATTTGGTCTCAGCCTCCATTAGATGCCATACATTTCCATTTTATCTGTTATTGAGTACCAAATGTTTTGTTTTGTTATTTCTTTTTATTATTTTTTGACCAAAATGATCATCACCACGGGGAATTTCCTGCTAAATAATACATTTATGGACAAAAAATGGCTCGACCATTGTCTGCTGCTCCACAATCTAGCCATTCATCTATTTTCTATACAGTTTAGTCTTGTTAGGGTTGCACTTGAGCTGGAGCCAATCCCAGCTGACTTTGGGTGAGCGGTGGGGTACACCCTGTACTGGTTGCCAGTCAATCTCAAGGCACCAAAAGGCAAACAACCATTCACACTCACATTCACATCTAATTTGGAGTCTTCAAGTTAACATGGATTTTTATTTATTTTTTTGAAGTGGGAGGAAGCCATTGTGCCTGGAGAAAATCCATGCAAATATGGGGAGAACAAGCAAAAGCCACATAGGAAGGCTGAAGTCAAGATTTGAACCCCAAACCTCAGAACTGTAAGGCAGCTAGGCTAAACATGAGTGATGCTCCTGCACATTTTAATGAGAGCAAATACAATAGATCTATCATAAACCAGAGTATTGTGGTTTTCACTGATGTTAAGGTGCACTACATCATACTGCATGTTTTAATGCAGAGTATGTAACTAATTAGACAAACTAGATTCTTACAATGAAATCCTTTCATGAGAGAACAATAAAAAATAATTTGGTTGCAGAAGTGTGCAAACGTCTTATTATAGAGGCAGAAGTTTTGGGATATCTTTTACAGTACGTTGGATCGCATTAGAGTGTGCAGATTTGTGGCCTATAAGTGTTGGTTTCTTCACGACTATGAACAGAAATGATAAAGAACTCAAAGTTGCAAGCAAGTCTTCTTACCTGTAGCAAGGAGGTCGTTTCTGCATAACGTGCTTTGAAAAAATTTTTTTTCTGTGGACTTTGTTTCAAGTGGAAATTGCATTTTTAGTCACTGAATACTCGGTTCAGATTGAAGAGGACTTCACCACTGTTTCAGTATTTTGCTTTCACTGCAATTTGTTGCCAAGAACCCATAGTGTATAGCAAGCAGCCTTTGCCAAACTTTTGAAGCTCCACAGCCTATTCATCATCCCTACGGATTTGGCACAGCATCTGTCCCACACACACACACACACACACACACACACACACACACACACACACACACACACACACACACACACACACACCTGCACTTACTGTACAAAAAAAAACTAAGCCTCTTTATAGCTAGTAATAGTATTATGTTTGATCATGCAAATATGAAAAAAAACATGTTACAAAACAATGGAATTAGTGCCCAAAATATATTTTTAGTTTTCTATTTTGGTGTGCCAAAATGCCGTAGAACAAAATGCCGTAGAACAGGGGCAGGCAAACCTTTGTGATCCATTGCCACATCTGGGTGAGGTCCTTGATCAATGAAGTAAAACAAAAACACAACAAAAAAGGTTTGTGTTTATAAAAATACCCAAAATATATTTTGTTAATAAAAAATAATCATTGTTTTCAACTTTTATTATTTATGATTGATTTTATCATAATTTTCCATACATAGAAATAGCCAGGCAATTATGTAATAAAATGAATATGAATGAGAAGAAGCGGAACGGAAGATGAATGAATGAATGAACGTGACATTTATGAAGAAAACGACAACAAACATAACACATCTTAAGTTGACCTTTCACCATATCTGTACATGACATCAAAGGCAGAACTGAGTCTTGAACCAAAAATCGCAAGTCCTGTTAAATCATGGATTTGTAATACGATGACATCCATAATGATGCGTGGCAATGCGCCGTACAATAGAGCACCGTGACAGTGCAGTAAAATCAAAGGTGAACTTCTCATCCGTAATATGACGGTTTGATGGCCAGGTGCTCTCCGGGGCCTTGTGAAGTTGCCGGCCATCGGATGACTGGTGCTGTAGCGAATGAGGTGCGAAGGGCAAGGTCCCTGTGAGGATATTGACAAAACAGTTCAAACCGAAGAGGAGACGAGGCCTGGAGAAAGGATGACATGTTGAATACAGTTGCGTGTTACACTTCCATAAGAATTAGAGCAGCGCCAACAGTTGCTAATGCTAAGAGCCTTGCACCAGTGCAGTCTTGCTTGGGTGGTTACATCACTTGCACTTTTAGGTTTGGCCACATGGGGTTAAAGCTTTCTCATACAACACGAATGCTGGGAGAGTGCCAACATTTAAATCTTCCAGGGGAACATTCTTTTGACCTAATTTCCAGGCCATGCAACCTCTTTTCACATATACATGTATTTCCTTTAAAGGCTGGGGTTGTAATGAGATTCAGGAAAGGAAGACATAAAAAAGACCAAAAGGCATATTCAATAAAATGCATTTTTAATGAAAATATCAAGAGCCTTTTCAAGTCAACCTGAGGAGAATAGTTTCTGTCTGACTAGTGTTTGTCTTGGATTCAGGCACTCTGGCAGATGCTGTTTGGTAACACAACAGCTTTCCTCGCTTAATGCTGTTTGCTTTAGATCTCCACATATCCTCCACAAACACTGGTCTCGAGGCCACGTTGGAACCATGTATGTGCTCTAAGTTAAGGCACCTATAAACCACTGCTCATATCATATATTTACAATGATAGCTTTCATAATCTCCCCAGTCCTGACTCGTAAATCTTTAGTGGCTTGCGCTCAGAGTGGGGGGCTGTTGAAGTCTTTGAATTTCCTATTGATTTCCTTAATCTACTGTATCTGCTCAATTTTGGAGGCCAGATGTGATAAAGTGTGCGTGAGAAGAGGGATTAAGGTAAAAATTATTATGGATGGATTGTCACGACACACTAATGATATCATCACCCTCCGACTTCAAATCACTGCACAGAGCCTAGAGTCAACATGGGGTCCCTGTGTACTATAATAACACAGCAAGGAGTTTTAAAATGCATATTATAGGGATTCGAAATAAGTGGTAGATGTTAACAAAGATTATAAGATACAGTATGAGATAAGAAGTTTAAAAAAGTTAACCACTGTTATGAGTAAAACATAAAAACAAGAAAAAATAATCCTTAGATTAATCCGAAATTGACGTGGATTACAAATGATGCGTATGGAGTCTGCTTTAAATGTGAGCTTCACTTACACTAACTCCTTCTTTTCTTACATCGGAACTTACTCAACACTAAAATAAGTTGTATATCTCAGATCATCTTTTCCCATTGAAATGAATATAAATGTATTTTCAAATCTCCCCAGAAAAAAAAACAACCAAAAAATGTGTAATGCATTTTAATAAGGAGAATAGCACTATATAATATTGTTTTTCATAAAAACTTATAGCAATATCATAAATAAATGGAATGCAAATAATGAAACAGTTTGTGCATCATGATTAATTTATTGCGACTCATTCTGGTGTGCGACTTGGCACCAGAGAGCAGTATAATACAGTCACACACACACAAATAAAGACGAGTTTCACAATTACTGTATGTGAGTCAGGTGCACGTGAGGTGAGGTGCAGTCATATTAGTCTTTTTTTTTTCAGAGGATAAAGAATACATGCCAGAGTCTACATGTTTTCATGCACTGTTTGTGTTCAAATATTGTCGCTTAGGCGTTTTGCAAGGCAAAGCTATGTGGTTGTTTGAAATACACGATGTGTAATTCTTTTGGTTTGATGTTTACTTTGAGAGTAAACTCCAACTGGGAGTGGCATTAAACACCTTGAAAACTATTTTTTTGGAGGAATTGTTCACTGTCTGCCAAACTGCTCCTTGATGCGAAGTGAGTTGTGTTAACTACCACTATACAGCTCAAATTTTTGCTTGCAAGTCAAATATATAACTCGTCCAAATGAGGCCTCATATGTTGAAAAAGGAAGCATAAGTGGGGTCACTCGTATCTCAAGGCAGGTCGTAATAGATGAGGGTGACACATTGTTACAAATGACAAATTTGGGTTATGTTGCCACCATAGGAACAGAATTCTGTTGTTAACCAAGGACCCCTGAACTTACAAAAGGTTTCTGAGTAATGTGCAGTACACTAACCCATATGTTAGCTTTTTGGCCAACACATGAATAGAATTTAATTTACATCAGTAGGCATGATTCAACATGACAGCCCATCTATGCTCTGGACATGTGCTCAGCGCCCCTCAAATAGTAGGCTGCTTTATGAACTATAAGTCAACAACAACAGCACAAGTCTGGGCTCCTTTATTGAAGATGATATCAGCACTGCTTTGTAATGAAGAGGAGGACCTGGATGACCAGTGATAAACACTATGAGGGACCATAAGCGGATATGTGCAGAATCTTATGTGCATTAAATTCTTATTATTTTTTTAAAATCATAAAAAGAAAATGCATGATAAGAACATTCATATGGTGGCTGCACATTTTAAATAAAATCAGCTTGGGGTGGGGGTGTTGCTGCCGTTTCAAACTATTCATCTCAGGTGCATCAGGGAATAAGGGATTTGTCTGCTCGCAGCCCATCGCCTTTCTGATTTGTATTCTTTCATTTACCAAAAGCTTTCAAGGAGAATAGGACATATTGTTTGTGACAGATTATTTTCCATTTCAGGATGCCCTTCAGCCTTATACCTGTATAAGAAAGAGCAGGGATGGCGCAGTTAAGAAACTTCTAAAAAGGACTGATGCTTCAGTTAGCTTTTTTCTTTCTATTCTTGTGTCTTCTACCTCTCTTTTTATATTTTTGATCATTCGAACAAATACCTATCACAGCTCCGTTCCCACAATCATACCCGGCTAGCAATTGGCTATTTACAGACACATAATAATCCTCTACCACCAGTGGAATCTTCCTCACCTATAGTGGTTTCATTGGTTTGGCCTCTCAGGGTCCAAAAGAGAAATTGTTTCACTCCATCTGGACATATCAACGTACCAACCAAGGTCAAGTGGCTTATGAAAGCTTCTCTGTTTTGGTTATTATTATGAAAAGATAAATAAGTAATCTCAGTCCACACACAGTTATCATTTGTTTATTACTTCCCCCTCACATGTGTGTGGTGGCAGATAATTCTTGATTGTCAAGAATGGCGAGGACACCAGTCAGCGTTGTGCTGAATACAAAACATTAACAATGCACTCTCCCATCTTAGTAAATATTGAATCACAGTTGCTTCCAGCTCCACGTTTCTGGCGTGTACCAAAAGAGACGGTAGCTAGCAGGATGCTGCCTAAGCTGCATGTCTGTGCAGAAACGAGGGCTCCATCAGAACTGATTGCTTGTGACAGTTCATAGTTACTAGGCCACTGAAGCGCCATAACCTTGTGAAACTAGCGGATGGGCATTCTAGAATACAACTAAAGAAGAGGAGGTAGAAACAAGCATTAGCATATTCCTCGCAGTGATCGAGAGATGGGGGGGGAAAACATGTTATACAGTGGATATCCTCTTTGCTGACTATTAAAGACAACTTATCTAATCAGACTTATGATGTAAAGCAGCACCTCTGTAGACAAGGGTTCGTTTACAGATAATTGCTATGGCTGATGATTAGAGGGTGTGTCGGAACAAAGAGTTGTTGACACTGCAACATTAAAACCTTCTGAGGGCAAGAGAAACATGTCACTGAAAGCAAAACTTGAGCCAAGTGTATTTCTGATCGTTCACTGAACCACAATTAATTAAATCGTTTCATCAAATTTGCATGACTGCTGCAATGTATCAAATGAACGAGAAACCGCAGTTCTCTGACACAATGAACTAATATGCCCCAAAATGCAAATACAACGTATATCCACAAGGACGTGTGAGCAGCATAGTGGATGACATGAGAAATTTGATTGCATGCTTAAGCTGATGTTATGACAGCAACCGTAATCGATATATCTCGTATGTTGAGACTGTAATAAACTGAAGACTCATTGTACTTAGTTAATAGCGGACGATTTGGACGGGATCTGTGAGAATCTTGAGAATTTGCCGTTGACAGCCAAGAGATAATGTGAGATGCAACAGAGGGTGAAACCAATTCAATTATCACCACATTGGGTGAATGAGGGTAGTAGAGGAATGTCAACATGTCCCCCTTATGTGACCTGATTTCATTTAGTATAATGAGAGAAATACGAGTGCTTATTTTGAACATGCTTTGAGATGATTTAGCTCAATGTATGCATAAATGTAACTCTATCACTATATTGACGAAAGAAGGCGACCAAGATGGTTGCTAGCGTTGGCTGCAATATGGCTTGATGGCCTTGTCAATGTGTCTTCATGAAGACATTTTACCAATGGGCATGTGTGTATCAAGTATCAAGCATTACACAAATACACTGTGCAACGACAAAAACAAAAAAAGTGTGAGATAATAATTCATTTTTAAAAGGTAAATGGAAACCCCTTAAGTTAAATAGGAAAATGTCTATGCATCTTGATTATTTGATCTCAAATTTGCAGTGTAAAAACTGTGCTACTGTCCAAATTGTACATAGTTTTTTTTACAATACAACAAATACCATTGCACATGTATTAACATGACTTGACTGGCAACTGGTCCACAGTGTTGTCACCCAAAGTTAGCTGGGATATGCTGCCGCTTGCCTTTGACCCTGGACAGGATAATCAGTGTATAAAAAGGATGGATGGATGTATTAACATTATAACAGTTATGTGAATGCATGACTCTCTAAGCAACAATCAATCTGTGAATATTGGGTTATAAGATCCATAATCAGTTTGGCCAATCACAGCTAAAGAGACAGTTGTATAGTCTATAGTGGATGTTGGTCTCAGTGTGTGTGAACGAAGGAAAGGCTTTCGATGTTATATGGCCGCCGCGGTGGTGTTTTTGCTTTACATGGTTCTTAGCGCAATTCTCTGTCCTCAGTGCTCAGTATCCTCATGAGTGAGAATTAAGTGAACATGATGTGCTCGCTCAACCATGACCCCTCCTCTGTTTTTTCCCTTCAATGATTAAGTCGCAGAGTGCTGTTGCCATTTCACACATGGCTACATAAAAGGTGTGGGCGGTTGCTACCGGCCCGCGGACCTCGTATGTGAGTCCAGCCACTGTCTGATGAAATATTCAAGTGTTCTATCATCAACCGTTGGCTACTCTACGCTGCAGCTCCTATCCTTGTTTTATGCCAGTGTCATGGCTTTTCTTTCTGGTGTCATGCAAATACAGATCAGGAAGACAACTTTATCCGGGCTCATGACAGAGTTCTAACCCTTTGCAGCTGCAGAATGAAAGGGCTGTTTGGAGGGAATCCATTCCAGAGTCCCCGGCGGAAAGCGGCGCTCAGATACGGCCCCAACAGTGTTAGAATATGATGAAAAAGGACATGCAACACTTCAGTGGCTTATTTGTGTGTCAGAAGGAGGCGATGTAAGAAAGAGGATGGGGACAGGAAGTGACCAGCTGCTACGTTGGTGAATGCATACATGTTTCTAAAGAGTTTGCAGCAGCTCCCAGCACATAGTATCCTTCTTAAGGCACACAACATGAACCTGATCAATGTGATGGGCTGCAGGTGACTAACAATCATGAATGTTGTGGGGGAGGGTTTTGTGTTTCATCCAATTAAGAACAAGGAATGTTTAATTTTACGTGCTTTTACATTTGATTTACTACATGCACATTTGTAAGAAATTAAAGGTGGGTAGAGTAGCCAAATATTGTACTCAACTAAGAGTACTGTTAGTTGAAAATAATAATAACTCAAGTAAAAGTAAAAAGTAGTCTTCCCACAAATGACTTGAGTAAGAATAAAAAAGTACTCAGTGAAAAAACTACTCAAGTACTGAGTGAATGGTAACATGATTTATTTTTGAAATCAGAGAATGAATGTAAAATAATATAAAAATAACAAAATTAAAATATTAATGTACAAATTCTGATATTGCTGAACAATATCACTTAATCTAAAACATAATGACTAAAATCTTTATAAAATAACAAATTAAGGCAAATAAAAAACTAAAAAAGTGAATGTGCAAATTCTGATATTGCTGTGTATATTTGCGTGCGTGTGTGTGTGTGTGCGCGCGCGTGTGCTTGTGAGCGAGTTTAGCACATACACCAAAAGATGTATGTTTTACAGTTACTTATGACCATAAAATAGGGCTTATGTGTTTTTTTCCAAGTTAGTAGGTCACCGATTCTGTTCATGAATTTTATGGACAGAATTTCAAGGTGCAGCGGAGGCATAGAGGGGGTCCGGTTTGGTGGCCTCAGTATTGTATCTCTGCTTTTACATCGATTAGCCAAGCTGGCCTATCTAGTTTTCATATCTATGCCCGTGAACCCCGATAGAAGACCTTGTGTGTGGTCTTGTGTTGTTTGATGATGAACTCGAGTCAAACGTAGGCAGCACGGTGGTTGACTAGTTAGCCACATCCGTCTCACAGTTCTGAGGACTGCGGTTCAAATCCGGCCTTGCCAGTGTGGAGTTTGCATGCCCGTGCCTGCGTGGGTTTTTTCCAGGTACTCCGGTTTCTTCCCACATCCCAAAAACATGCATGGTAGGTTAATTGAAGACTCTAAATTGCCCGTAGGTGTGAATGTGAGTGTGAATGATTGTTTGTTTATATGTGCCCTGCAATTGGCTGGCAACCAGTTCTGGGTGTACCCCGCCTCTCACCCGCAGTTAGCTGGGATAGGCTCCAGCATACCCACGACCCTAGTGAGGATGAGCGGTGTAGAAAATGGATGGATGGAATCATAGGTCACTAGCGGTTCTGTTGGATTGGAGCAAACAGCACCCAATGTGGAAGTCGTTGTCTCCAGACCGCACACAAACAAATTTCATAAATAAGCAATAATTGATAGAGAAAAAAAAAGTAGTGATCAGCATGTAAATCATTGTAATGGGGTAAAAGTACCGTTTCTTCTTAAAATAAATACTTGAGTGAAAGTTAAAAGTGTACTGCATTAAAACTACTCTGAAAAATACAACTTATCCAAAATGCTACTTGAGTAAATGTAACAGACTAAATGTAGCACGTTCCTACCCTTCTCTGTGACAAATACATACTATACCTGCACAAATGGAGGAGTACCTTGCTCATTTCTACTCACGTACTAATTTGGATCATGTTTGTTCCCTCAACAAAACTTCCCATCTTTTAATTCCAACAGTTTTGCATTACACAGAGATCTGCTCTCACTGCGAATAAAGCTGTTGGGTTAAAAGCAGAGTTCCAATACGTTAAAGTGATTGCACCAGGGTGGGATGGAATCATGCTGGACAAGCTTTTCTTGATGACTGTCTGAAACAAACAACTTTGATAACACAAGTCCTTGACATGCTTCTGCAAATATTTCATAGTAATAGTCTCATTAAATTTCCATCTCAAATGCATTAATACTTTTAATATTAAACAGATGGTGTGCAATGACTTTCGTAAAATAAATGAGAGAGAATACTAAAATGAACATTCATCTATCCATCCATTTTCTATACAGCTTATTTTTTTGAGTACCAGTTCATTTTAGCTGTATTTCTGTCAAGCATTACGATTCAGTTAAGTCATAATTTTGCAATATCAAAGATGGTCCCAAAATCCATCCATCTTTCCATTTTCTATATCACTTATCCTGTTCAGGTTCACAGAGAGCTGTTGACGATCCCAGCTGACTTTGGGCGAAAGGCGTACTACACCTTGGACGGATCGGCAGATAATCACAGGACACATTGTGTATTGAGACGGACAACCATTCGCACTCAAATTCAAATCGTCACTGAGAGCCAACTGAACCTGCACTGCCTACATCAAAGAAATATTAGTCATTATTAACCCTTCATCGGTGTGCCAGTCGCAGTGGCACACTGTGGTACCTTTATGAAGAGCGGAGCTACATATCCTGCTATTTGTCAACTACCGTATTTTCACGACCATAAGGCGCACTTAAAAGTCTTAAATTTTCTCCAAAATGGACGGGGCGCCTTATAATGCGGCGAGCCATATGTGTGCGCAGAGTTCCAAATTCTGTAAATGTTGTTGTGTGATGAGCGCTCCGCTTGACTGACTGGGAGCATTTCCTGCCGACCGGCTGCTTATATAAGAGAAAGGGGGACATGACTGAGGACAGCATGCGGATGTAAAGGGGAAAGGGTGCGCGTGACAGAAGACGCTAAAGGCACGCCCCCAGTAGGTATATAGCGCCGGGATGTGCATTGTGCAAAACAACATCAGTTTGGTTAAGGACCCCCGAAAATGGCACATACGAAGAGACACGCTTACGAAGCGCAGTTTAAACTGCAAGCTATCAGTTACACGGAGGAACATGAGAATCGAGCAGCCGCGAGAGAATTCAAGATCAACGAGTCCATGGTTCGCAAGTGGAGGAAGCAGGAAAACGAGCTTCGCCAAGTCAAGAAGACGAAGCTGAGTTTCCGCGGAAACAAGGCGAGGTGGCCCGAGTTGGAAGACCAACTCGAGCAAGGGATTAATGAAATAAATAAATAAATTGTGTATGAATGATGTATGAATTCATCCTGAAACTAGCATGCATGCTTTGGGACTGTGGGAGGAGAGAGCTCACACAAGTACAAGAAGGCTCATCGCGCAGAACTTTTTGCTGCTTACCTCTCTCTAACCGCTGTGCCCCACATGTGTCATGGTACAGTAAATACATTATACAGCAGTACCTTGACTTATGAGTGCCTTAATTTATGAGTTTATTGTGTTACGAGCTGTTGCTTTGTTGCTTTTTTGCTTTGTGTTGTGAGCCAAAAAAACGTGAAGTGAAGAAAAGAGAGAGCCACACTCACCGTTGCGCTTCACCTGTTTATTGAGTCTGACAAGTGCACACAAATCCGAAATGAAAACACTCACCATGAGAAAGTAGTAGACGCTAACATGCAGATTAAGTGCGCGGTAAGCGGCTAACCCGGATGACTGGAGCTCTCACAACGCAACTTTGGGCGGTTTCAACCTTTTGAAAGGATCTGACAGTCATTTTGTGCAGCCTGACGCAGGCCACCTCGCAAATGTCCCAGTGTTTGTCCAGCATGTGGCTCAAGTGCGGGAGGTGATATACTGTAGCTTTTGGATGAATTACACTTCATATAACCAGTCTATTTCTGGACATTCTCTTTAATCCAGTATATGCGGAAACTCCTTCTTCATTCGGCAAACCAGGTAAAAGCACTTCCGCCTCACTCGGCTGAATGGGGAAGGGGACCGTTTCAAAGCACTCGTAGGAATTAGAGTGGTTGGGCTTCGTTCATGTTTACATGTATCATATCATATTTGTATAAATAAATGATATACATGTATTTAACTTTTGTACAAAGACACCAGCCATAAAGGAATACAAATTTTAGCAAGTTCGGCTTCAATCAATCATGTAATCAATCCTAGTTTTGCTCGTTAGCAGAGCATGCACAGGAAGTCAGCTATTCCAAGTTCCGAGTTGGTCACGGCAATCCGCATATAGTGTGTTATTATATTTATATTTTGCAATTCAATGCTATTTTCCTTTTTCAACAAAATTGAACAGCAATTGGGGGTGTTTTTTTTTTTTTTTTTTTTTTGGAGGAGGGCGGGGGTTTGGGACGGATTAATGGCATTCAACTAATTTCAAGAGGGAAAATGCGTATAGTGCCCATACTGCATAGTCCAGTGCAATCAGGGTGATCAGGTGGGCGTGAGTTTGGCTTGAATCCTACTTTTAGCTCTATTGCAGTCGTACTTGACAGTTGGTCTGAAGTTTTCTCTGGAAATGTAATTTTCTTGTGAAGGTTTGTCTGGACTAGCAATGTATTATTGACAGGCAACGGATGGTACGTTGTAGTGTTGGACTGAATGCAAAAAATGCGCTCAAATGTAACCATTTGATTTGTGGCTGCTCAAACAACAAACCTTTGACCTTTTTCCACGACAATGAATATTGGGCACACTTTTTCTTCCCTCACTACACGGCGCAAAGACCATGAAGGGCACAGCACCCGATTTGCTGGCTTGAAACAACATTTATCTCCCCTTGCCTATTGTGGGGCTGCCCGTCCCATTCGGCACTTGATGCACAACCAAGCATGAGTTTGAAAATTGCTCTCAAGAGGGCCAAAGGTTGTGGGAGCCAATGAAAATTTAACACCCAATTTCAGGGGTTTGTTTGCTGCTTAGTTTTGCCTGTACCTCAATAACATGGAGAGGTGGTAATGAAGCCCCGTTTACTCTTGGACCATTTGTGGGGAACACGGGGATTTAATCAGCTTGATGCGATTCGGTCATTCTGCAGTTATGGTGCAACATGAGTTATGATGCTTTAATACTAATTAACTTTAGCCACTCAAGAGTAAGGAAGTTAATTTGATATCAAAATGGTCCTCTTTGATGCTGCATCAAGAGGAAGGCATATAGATAAAAAAGACCATTACTTCATGTTCTTATGTCATGGCAGTGTTGTGATATTGATTCTTATGGTAAATAAAATTTGCAATTGAACTCTGCCATCAAGAGCAAAAGTCAAACTTTAAAATCATCCTAAAAGGATAATTTATCACACTTTTATTTCACACTATAAACTTGTCAATGGATTTTAATGTTGCGGCTGATTGCTGTATGGAATTATGGCCTTCAGATCATACAAACCTGAGGGAGATAATCTGTATTTTACTTAAGTGCTTGACTTCGAACTCTAAATGGTAATTATGTGGATTTTATGTGCATTAAATTATACCATGATCATCACTGCAAACATGTTTAGCATTGACACAGGTGTGGAAAAGGAACCATTTATAGCATTTTCTCCACTCCTACAGTGCCTTGACTATGATTACCACTGATCTACGTTGACCATACATAACTGCCATAATTTTTTTTCAGTGTGATTGCTTGAGTGTGTAGTAGTTATTGGTTAAGTCCTGCTGATTTACTTATTTATCTCACATTGCTGCTACAAATCTCACCACTGCTGTGTAATAAATAAAACATTATTTTCTTCTATATACAGGCACTAGTGTAAACGTTTATCACAGCCGCAGCCCACCGCAGTCATTTTTTTCATTTACAGTAAGTCAATAAGTAATACTTGGCATACTAACAGCAAATTAAAAAAAATAATAAAAGAAACAATATTTATATGGAAAAACTCACTTTAAATCTACTACAACGTTTTATATATCTTACTTATAATTGTTATTACAGGCGACACGATGGACGACCGGTTAGCACATCCGCCTCACAGTTCTGAGGACCTGGGTTCAAATCCGGCCTCACCTGTGTGGAGTTTGCATGTTCTGCCCGTGCCTGTGTGGGTTTTCTCCGGGTACTCTGGTTTCCTCCCAGATCCCTAAAACATGCACGATAGGTTAACTGAAGACTCTAAATTGCCCGTCGGTATGAATTCTGAGTGCGAATGCTGGTTTGTTTATATGTGCCCTGTGATTGGCTGGCGACCAGTTCCGGGTGTACCCCGCCTCTCGCCCGAAGATAGCTGGCAGCACCCCCGCGACCCTAGTGAGGATAAGCGAAGTACAAAATTGGATGGATAATTGTTATTACAATAACAAAGATTGTTTTAAATCACAATAAATCCACAATATCTTCTAATTATAGCGTAATACTTTGTACCCAGCCTACTGAATAGTGAAAAGGCCATGCAGGCTTTTGGAAACCATGATCACAGTACATGAGAGAAATTAATCTTGGGAAATTGACAAATCCTTACCTCAGTTTAGCTACAATGAAAGAATTAACGCTTTATGTTTTGTTTTATCTTTTCACTATTTTTGCAGCAAAATAATGAATAAGCAACATCTTACCTGCTAAGAGCTTAGTTTTCTAACGAACTCCGTGCATGTGTTTTGGTTTTTCTCTGGCTTTTATAGTACATACATAGTTTCAAAGAAGAAACATTCTAAACAAGGGATTTTAAGAGAGGAATTTTTGCAAAGTAAGCTGATTCACATTTTTAACCACTGTCACTTATTATTACGGTTAAAGGTAGTTTTGGTTACATTTGAAGAAAATGAAAGGTCTAAAAGTGTCCCAGAGGGGATTGTGTTGGACGTTGCCTCCATAGGCTGTTTCATACTCCTTGAACGCTGGCATCTCAATCCATTCCACACAACCACCATCAACACACAGATATAATTGTGACTATTACTCCGCAGCGGACTAATATGCAGCGCATTGGCCAGAGGTTCCGCCTGTGCGCTCGTGACCTGCTTTGGATAAGTCAGGAGTTGACGAGACCAGAAAAAACACTTCCGGCGCTTCTGCTGTGAAGAAGTAACGGCACTTTTGCTCCGTTACAACATGTAGAAGGTGAAAAAGAGTTTTAAAACATATCTCAACGATTCAGTACTAAATTGTTCTCAGTCGTTGCACGTTTTCAGCACTTCAAGCATACATCCGTTGTGTGTACCGCTTTAACCTCGCAAGGGTCACGGGCTTGCTGGAGCCTATCCCAGCTATCTTCGGGCAAGAGGCGAGGTACACCCTGAACTGGTTGCCAGCCAATCGCAGGGCATATATAAACAAACAACCATGTGCACACACATTCACACCTACGGGCAATTTAGTCTTCAATCAACCTACCACGCATGTTTTTGGGATGTGAGAGGAAACCGGAGTTCCCGGAGAAAACCCACGCAGGCACGGGGAGAACATAAACTCCACACAGGTGGGGCCGGGGATTGAACCACGGTCCTCAGAACTGTGAGACAGACGCTCTAACCAGTTGAGCACCGTGCCGCTCACTTTAAACATATTCAATGTATTTAAACAAAACACAGATTTTCGTTTTGGGACACTTTAAGTGAAGCTCACACATTTTTCTCACAAGGTAAAAAGAAAAACTTTTGCCTTTTTTTAAGGAATTTGCTGAAGAGTGAGCTTCTATTGTAGGCTTTAACTGACTGGTCCACTGGAATAGATTGCAGCTTAGTCGCCATCCTCTCTCTCTCGCTTGCTCGCTCTCCCTCTCTCTCTCCCTCTCTCTCTCTCTCTCTCTCTCTCTCGCTCTCGCTCTCTCTCTCTCTCTCTCTCTCTCTCTCTCTCTCGCTCTCTCTCTCGCTCCTCTTTGTACATTTACATTTATCATTCAGGGACAGAATACTGTCTCAGCAGGGGTGGTAAAAGATGAAAAGTGGCATTGGATTGGATTGAGGCCGTGAAGATTTTTTTTTTTCAAGTGACGTCTTCAAGGTTAAACAACTGGTGCCATCTATTGTTCTTCATGGAATGTTAACAAGAATGGAGAGTCTGGTTTCTTTACACTTCACCCTGACTGTAATCAAGCTTCCTCATGCAAATTATTCAGTCACTGTTTTCATTTCCCCCTATAGGATATCTTGATATCTTGTCATTTGATAAGCAAGGCTGGTGGCAAAGGCCAACTTAAAAGGGATAGCAACTGCTGATGATCACCCCCGTCTTACAGACCTCTGTGACAGCTCATTGGTTTCTCAAATAGGACACAGCAATCTAAAATCCCTCAGGACAGAAATAACAAGTCAGGAATCATTGTCCTCAGGTTTTGCGCGGCCACAGAAATATGGAAATTCAGCAGTCCTTGCTGCACTGCCATGCAGATGAGCAAGAGAGAAAATGACACACCGAAAGTGGTTTGCAAGCAGGATGGCGGACCAGTCCTCATAGATTACATAGAGTTTTATTTTTCATGTCTTTTGGCCTTTTGTCCACACAGACACTGCACCTCAGCACTTTTGGGAAACTCAGAGTATAAATTTTCTTGCGTTTACTGCTGTTGACTGGTTGCAGTAATTGTCTGTATTCTGGTACAACAATAACAATGTTTTTGACATTGTTATGAATCGTAGTGTCATAGTACGACATTGAACAGTACAGTACTCACAAAAGTGCAAATCACAATCTCAGAATAGCCATGATAAAACAGATGGCTACTGGACACTTGACAAAGCTCTGCAGATAAACAAAACATACACAATTTGGTTATAAGATGTAAATCTGCCCGATGAGCAGTGCAGCGGTTTGACCTTAGTACAAGAAAGACACAGACAACAAGCATTTAATCAGTTTGAAGCACAAATTACAAAGGTTATGCTGATGAATCGTCTTCCTGCACATCAAAACATATTTTGATATTGAACAACAAAATTTTGTCCTGAACAATTTGGCACACCTGTTCCAATTTAAAAAAATGCTATGCTGCAGTCAATATATTCAATAAAGAAGAGGAATATCTATCTATCTATCTATCTATCTATCTATCTATCTATCTATCTATCTATCTATCTATCTATCTATCTATCTATCTATCTATCTATCTATCTATCTATCTATCTATCTATCTATCTATCTTAAAATAAATCTCCCACAAGTATGTATGCGAGCATTTGAGATGGAAATGTGAAAGGATTTGAGTATATTTTATGAATGGAATTGTGAATAGATCTGACATGTTCATGTGAGTGTGTTTGAGGTGTATGTGTGCAAACATTTGAGGCGTGTATGTGAGCGTGTATTTATGTGAGTTGAAAAGTAAGTGGTTTCAAAATAAAATATGGGATTGACCAACAGCAATAAAGTACAATAGTAAGCCTAACTTAAGCAGTAGCGTTACATAGCATTATACTGTATAGTACATACATATATATTTTTAACGTATATATGTCGTATACTTGTTGATTATCGTGTTGCTGCTTTTAATGCGTAAGTGCTGTAGGATATGACGTAATGGTCGGCCAATCCGAAGCCGTGTCGTGTATGGCGTAGGGCTAGGCTGGCTCGTCTATCCAGAGCGAGATGCCATTATTCGGACACGGATGCTGCCGAATAAATGTGCCTTTCTGGCTAAAGCGCAGTGGACGTGTGTTTACTCCTGGACTTAAGACAGAGTTTCAACACCGCTGCGTTACAATCTGAAACGTATACGGTTCGTTGCAGGCAGGATGGCCGGATAGTCGCATTTAAGCTCCCCTGTGTCGGTGTACCTAATGAGGTGTCCATAGGGAAAGAAGGAATTTAATTGTCGTAGTGAAACTCGTGTCATAGATATGCACACAGTCAGAATCAAATATTTTATGACTTTTTTTAATATAGGTACCTCTCAATAAATTAGAATATAGTTGAATATAAGTTTTTCTTCAGTACTCATAGAGTGATTCCGTACTCATAGAGTGATTAAACACTGAAGTACTTTTCAGAGGGCAAATTCCAGCCTAATTTCTACATTAACAATCACTATTTATTGAATTATTCACTATTTCGTTTGACGTTATATTTTAGTTTCTCAATATGGGGATTTTTTTATTTGCTATGTGCTGCAATCATCAAAATAATACATATTTTAAATATGAAATACTTCACTCTGAGTGTGTGCAGTGTGCAGTTCATCTCTATAATTTCACTTTTTGAATTGAGCTACCTCATAAAAGATTGACACGATACACGTGTGAGCATGATTGACATGAACTCGTGAATGCCAGTGATGTGTGCGAGAATGTGATTGACATGCTCGCGTGAACGCATTTGAGTAGTGTTGATGAGAGCAAGACGCGTGTGGATGAGAGCATGAGTAGTGTAAATGAGAACATTTGACTTGTGCAAAAAAGAGCATTTGAGTAGTGTAAATGAGAGCATTTGAGTAGTGTAAATGAGAGCATTTGACTTGTGCAAAAAAGAGCATTTGAGTAGTGTAAATGAGAGCATTTGACTTGTGTAAATGAGAGCATTTGAGGAGTGTAAATGAGAGTATTTGAGTAGTCAATGAGAACATTTGAGTAGTGTTAATGCAAGCAAGACTCGTAGGCATGAGAGTGTTTGAGTAGTCCTTATGAGAGCCTTTCAGTAGTTTGTGTGTGTGTGAAAGCATTTGAATAGTAAGTGTGAGAGCTCATCCTGAATAATGTCCCTAACGGCCCCTCATATGTGTGTGTGTATATATATATATATATATATATATATATATATATATATATACATATCAAATGATTGTTTATATGTGCCCTGCGATTGGCTGGCAACCAGTTCAGGGTGTACCCCGCCTCCTGCCCGCATTTACCTGGATAGGCTCCAGCATACCGGTGACCCTCGTGAGGATAAGCGGTGTAAAGAAAATTATATATATATATATATATATTAAAAAAAAAAATATATATATATATATATATATATATATATATATATATATATATATATATATATATATATATATATATAATGCCAAGAAAGGCTATGTTATGGGGAGAGATTGCAATGCAGATTTCAGCACACAATTTTAATTACATTTAGCAGGGGTAAGGAGTTTATTTCTGGACTGATGGTCAAACCTGGAAAGTACTACTATTCGGGAATGTGCTTGGATTTAAAAGAAAATCCATGTGTATAGGTGGTGTAGGCCTAAAAAACAACATAAATTGATGTATACAGCAGTAGCAGAAAAACGATCCAGCATTTTGACAAGGGAAAAATGAGAAAATATGGCCCTGGATCATCCGAGTAAGCGCAAGAACAAGCTGCCAGGTATTTTCTCCTGATGTTTACAATTGAATTAAAAACAAGACAAGTTGGCTGCTTGGCTCTAGAGATGAAATATCACCATAAATGGTTATCCGAGCAAGGCCAACTCCCTTCCAGTCAAGTCGAATTATTTTCTGAACCAATCCTGTACTATATTTGATGAGGCTTCAACTGTTTTCTTGTAAAAGGCACTTCTCATGAAGCTGGAGCACAATCTGTTTCTGTTGATTTAGCAAAAGCGGATAATTATTTGACAAAAGCCTTGACCACATGTGACAGCAAGCATTCAAACATTTGTGTTCAGCTGACGTGTTGAATTCTCTCCTCTCGCCGCTGCCGCAACCTCCCCGTGACTTGCATAGAGATGCAGATAAGACCTCGTGTGGGTGGAACGCGTCGCCACACCTTTTAATGACTGTCCGTTCCTGTAGCGTCACGGGAGCGCTTTGCTTCATCCTCGGTCAGCACGTTTTTCCTCACTTCAAGCTCACTTGCTCCCTCCATATTCAGCATGCGACGAGGAGAACGCTTTGGGCCCGCAAAGTTGATTGTGAGGATTAGTGGTGTGTGAGAGACTTTGTCACCAGCTTTCTGGGAAATCCAATTATGGAATATCATAAGCCTTACGTGTTTCATACACGGGTGAATCCTGCTTAAAAATGCACACAGGCGTGCTCACTGGGTCAGTGTTTAGCAGTTGTCCTCTCTCTGGTGCTCTTGTGACAATCTCCCTGAATGTGCGAGGGGAGATGTGTTTTTTTGTTGTTGTTTTTTTTAAAGTATGATACAAGGCCTGGGGCGCTCATCCCCCTCTCTCCCCTGCATTGCAGCAAACGGTGAACAGCATGAGGCCAACCAAGAAGAGATTGTTATTTGCTCATTTGACATCGGCCAACCTCTACGGGGAAAAGATGGCCAAGGGTTTGCGTCTCTTATCTACTTTTGCAGATAGTCCTTAATTGCATGTTTTAAGGAGATGTTATGCTGCAGACGAGGGCACGCAGCATGACATTTCTGCACGCATCAAAGCCCCTTGAAAGTGATTTTCTCAGCAGCTACCATCAAAAAAAAGTTTGTGTTATCTCAAGTTTTAAAATAGCCATCATGGTTCAACAATCTTCTTGCTTAAACTTTATGCCCTCTTGCTCCTGCATAATGAGTCTGTCACTCAAACAAGTTGCATTGAAATGTGGATTAAAAAAAATCACCGTTGGACTTTTTGTTTGACCTGGGCTTTCAGCTCTCAGCTGTGTTGTCTGCTGTCTTGTCAAACAATACATGACACTAAGACCTTGAAGGTGACAGTAACTGTCATAAGAAGATGGACTTGAGAGGCGCTGATTCACTTTGGGATTTCTTACCAGGCAATCTTCAAAATACAGCACATGATCACCAAGAGGCCAAGTGAAGGACCAGAAGACAGACGACAGTTAAATGAGCTCTCGTGATTGTGACACATGTGAACCACAAGCCACAGTACAACATACAGCGGTGCCTTGAGATAGGAGTTTAATTTGTTCCCTGACTGTGCTCTTATCTTAAAACACTTGTATCTCAAAAAATGTTCCTATTAAAATGAATGGAAATGGAGTAAATCCATTCCAGACACCACCTTTTTTTTATATTTTAAAGGAAAGTAGCAGTATATTGGAAATTATAGTCAGTCAGAGAATGTGTAAGTGTAATCAAGCCAAAAGTCACACACACACAGACTGTAGTACATTTGGGTGCTGTTCCCTTAAATGCGATCTCTCTTGCTCTCCCTCTATCTCTCTCTCTCTCTCACTCTCTCTCTCTCTCTCTCTCTCTCTCTATCTTTCTCTCTCTCCCCCACACTTGCTTAACCCACACCCTCACCCTAGTGTGCTCCTACAGCAGGCTGTGTCTCTCTTTAGCGGTCTTAAAAGACATGTCTTTTTGGAAGAAAACTTGCACTCAACAGTACGATGTGTACAAACACCATAACAACATTTTCACCCCCACATAACCTGCAGTTTTTTTTCCAATAATTTTACGGATTGCATTTGAAAGCCAATCTGCTGTTGTGTAATCCCTCACATTCCATTAGCGTGAATGGCTCGGGTCTTCTGCAGAATACTCTTTGTCACCGTATCTCTGTAACTTCTCTGGCGTAATGGATCTCTTGTCCACAGGTTAAAATTGTTTTAGACACCCTTGGCATGTGTTATTTTTTTCTAACCTTTCCACCAAATAGTCATCTTGCCATTGTGCTGTTTAGAATAGTAAACTTTAATCTAGTTTCGGTCTGTGCCGAAGTTCTGAAAAGGAAAAATAATCTACACATTTTGTATTTTTCCCATTCCATTTTAGTTGTTGTGACCATTCTTTGACAACCAATCCATAGATTGCAATAAATTTAGCGCCACCAATTACCATACCTCTGTGGTTGGTACCCAATGGGGAGGTTATTTAATAAGGAGCTCACGTTAATGCTTTTTATTCATGTGGTCTTGTTATTTATTTCCTATCAATTAACTAATTGTTTTCAATGTGTTTCTGCACACTTTTGTGGGTTGCGGCCGAAGCGGACAGATGCAAAGTTGCACTTAATGCACGGCTAATGTATAATTATTTCAGAGTACAGAAATATTATGTTCGTAACAGCCTTTGGTAGCCTTTACACATTTATGAGCTCTATGTTGTCTTTCAAGGAAACATTATTGTCACATCCAGTGATAAACACACATATTCAGCAGCTCTTTTCATGCCCTTAATTGCAATTACCCTGGAAGCATGCGAGAAACAGGGGAGTTCTGATATCAAGTGAGTTCACTTAGAGTTAATTTTGAAAATATGAATATGCATAACATGAATATTAAAAGAAAATAAGTGGAGACCGACGTGAGAAGCTGATGTAGCAGGACGAGTGACATCTACTCTTTAATGTTGCACAGTGGCTTCAATGCAGCTTTGCCATTAGAGTTAACACTTCGAAGCCCAAAACCCATCTCCACTGCGAGAGCTGATGCAACCCCCCAGGGCCCTTAGGAGTTATCTGCTCCTGACACCGGGTGGGGGGGTGGTGGGGGTGGGGGGTTGTGTCAAGTACAAGTGCTATGCGGATCACAAGAAGGATGCATACAGTGGAGGGTATATTGTGCTGTTTATAAAAAAGAAAATAGCTAAAGAAAAAAAAAGTTAGTGTAGTCTAAATACAGTATAATAAATATTTCTTGAATTAGCTCAAAGTGCTTCAGGACACCACGCATCCAACTGAGCTAGCAATCCAGCAGGCCAGTCATCTCAAGTGATGCATCAGAAATGTAACATCCCTGTAGCACTACTATGTGTCCTGATTATGCACGGAATGAGGGCGGCACACTGTGTGTGTTTGACCAGTGAACTGGAGATGGGATGCTTGGTTCCTTGCAGCAGCGAAGGGGGGAGAGGTGGAAGAACAGTTAGCTACAGAAGAGGAAGAGAAAATGAGATTAGAGACAAAGGAATGAGAAGTATGACTTATCTTTGTGTTGTTTGATCTCTCGTCCCTTTGCAGGCTTTTGCACTGACGTCATTCATGCACGTTTGTCTGAGTAATTTGCTATTATTGAAATTCAAGGTGACACTCGAGGAATCATCGGATTAGACTAAACAGTGTGTGATTTCTTCCGAGCTGTGGGGACAGTTTCAGCCTTTGTGTTTTCCCTCAATGTGCAACCCTTATTCATTTTTATTTAATCACCATGAGGGATGAGCTTAACGCAAGAGCAGCCACTCTCCCCTAAGAGTGTACACTGCACTTTTTTTTTTTTTTTTTTTTTTTTTTTTTTTGCAAGAGTCCAGCACAAGTCTGCTTCGCTGATGCAGTAGGCTGATATTATGCGGGGAGACCATGTGAGAAGGGATAAGAGAGAAGCACTCAGGTGGAGAAAGAAAGCGAGAGATAGTGCCACACTTGAAGAGAATTTTTGCTGCAGGGCAGGAGCAGATGGCTAAGGCAAAAGACAGGCAACAAAAGGAGAGGACAGGATAAAGGTGAAGAGAAAGAGGCGAAGGAGAGTTCAGGACTTTGTGGATACAAACACATAAATACAGCTTTACGCCCCCCTTGGCTCCAGCCATCCAGGAATTTCCATACGGAAGAACTAATGTTCAAATGAGTCCAATAACTTGAGGCTTACTCCAGTTATTTAACAGCAAGTGGCGCTTCAATGACCTTTTCATTTTACAGGAAACTTCAAATCCCTAAATATGTAACAGTGCCTTGTTGCATATTTTCACATTACTAATAAAGGAAATCAGTGGTTAGCTCTGCTTTCCTACAAAGAATTAGAAACACCCGACATGAGAGTAGTAGTGTGAAGAAAATTGTCACTGCTTGTTTCAAAATTAAAACCACATAAAATATGTATAAATATTTACACAAAAACACTACACAAAAACAGAAATTGTGAACTGTGAATTCTGAGAAATATTGCGTGATATCTCTGAATGATCTTTAATCAACATGAAAATCCATCAATCCGTTTTGCGGGTCGCGGTGTGCGCCTATATCAGCTGACTTTGCGCGAGAGGTGGTTGTACACCCTGAACTGGTCACCAACCAATCACAATTGGACAATTTAGAGTATTCAATGATCCTACCATGCGTGTTTTTGGATTGTTGGGGGAAACTGGAGTACCTGGAGACAGGGGAGAACGTGCAAATTCCACACTGGAAGGCCAGAGACCAGATTTGAACCCACGGCCTCGGAACTCTGAGGTGGATGTGCCTTAACATGGAAATGTGTAATGTAATTTTGGATGCAAGGACCCATCTCTGCTTCAATTTTATTGCGACCAACCAGTGTGGATTTTTACACTTGCATGACCAATAGTGAGAATTTGACAAGGTCAAAAGCAGTTTGCAGAAGTTGATGAAGGAAGTCTGAAGCGGGTTTTATCATACCCCACCAAACACATTTTTACTCTACCAAAGACGAGTAAATTACTTATGAGTGTTATCTATTCACCGACTAATAAATAATAAGAGTTGTTTATACCATAATGGCATCTTAATATTAAAGCCTGAATATTTGTTCTGTGACCCATCATCACAGTGCCTTTTAAAACATTTTCAACATTTGACCAATCCTGAATGACATATGTTGTACCGGAGCGTCTGACTATATTGTAATTTTGCTTTACAAAAGCTTTTTTATTTTTTTATTTTTATTTTTTATTTATTGTGGATTTTTTTGTTTTGGTAGATGCATGTGTATCTCAGTCAATGATCGTGTAATTGCAGTGATGTCACAATGACAGTTCATCTTATTCGATCTGAAATGAAACTGGAATGGAGCCAGCCAATCCGTGGCACAGTTTTTACAGCTAAAATATTTAGCATTTTGCTGTTATAGAATAACAAGTGTGCTTCACTCGAAGTATTCACACAAGTGGTTATGTACAATTGTGAACTTGTTCCTCATATATGGCTATTCATTGTAGTAATATCAGCGCCTTTGTTTGTCTTCTAAAGAGCTAAGAGAACCTGCAAGCTTGTTTCCAGTTTACATAATAATCTCCCTGCTCTTTAAGTGTTTGGTTAGAGCTGCCTGGCTAAAGTACATCTTTTTTTCTGACAAGATAGCACATTTGCTTTAGGCTCGGTGATCAACAGCATAGCTAGTCCACCTTGAGGGCTCTTGGAAGTTACTTTTAATGACGTTTGCTGGATGCGGACACCCGTGAAGCCCCAGCGTGTGGTGGACCTTGTTAGTGGTTAAGCGTAAGAAAACAAAAGGTTTCTGCACATGCCAGCTTCATTGAAAATCAATAAAGAGGCTTCCATTAATTGTATGTATTGCTACATTAACAGTGCTTGTTGTACAGTCTATTTATAGCAGCAGTGAATTCTTCTTTTGCTATACAACACAAATGATGTTTAGGTGGAGGAGGTGCAAGTTTATGGAACAAAGTTTATGGAACAAATCTACAAGTAAGTTATTAATTATTTTTATAATCGATTGTAAATAATTTATACTGATTATTTGGATTAAAGATTGATGAGGCGTGTATCAGCCAGTTAAAACAAACACCCAATATTGTATACTCGGTGTTAAAATTAGGAGTTCGCCGGCTTAAAGTGGGGAGACCACAATTTCTATTAGTTGAACTGCATGTAACTTATCAAACACACTAATTCATTTTCACATGATTAAATGAGCCTGATTGTCCGCCATTTTTATACATTTAAAACGCGGCCACGGCGGCATATGAAAAGTGCTTCATTTACAGCAGTGCCCTCAACCTAGTCAGCCAGCGACCAGGGGGCGAACGCATGGTTAAGGCTTCACTAAGGGCCGGCACTGCGCTACATTGCCAACTTCAAAATAAAAGCTTAAAATGGCGTTGATGTCCAATATAATAATATATAAAGCTTTTATTTTGAAGTTGGCCCTCTCAGCATGTTGGCGGAGAGGCGGCGTGTCACAGTAAGCAACTATTAACAACCATTGTAACGGCTTATTTAACTACAACTTTTCGCCTGGTCTGACCGCAGTAAAAAACATTACATTACTACCTCTACAATTCACTATACTGACGGGGATTTTCAAATGAAAAGTCGGTGCTTACAGCCTAACATTATTGCCTTTTATGCATTAACTGTGTTTGCTTCCATTAAGTTGCAATTTGAGATAGCACTTTGTAATAGCATATTTAATTTTTAAAAAAAGAAATCCATATCAGCATTGTGTAGAACACAGATAAAATTATTTCTTATAGAAGACATTCATTCAGAAGTTTTAAGTCGAGTGAATGGATGTATATTTTTTGTGAGCCTGTTTGTGATCCATAGTGTATGTATTTGTTTAGTCCTTGCAAATGATCATGTATCAATAATTTTGTTTCAGTCATTTTTATGCACGTATATGAAGGAATCGATGAATCAGGAGAACAGTCGTTCACAGTTTTGGAAGAAAAGTGGGCTGTATTTTAGGATCCTACTAAATCTTAGCAGTGCAATTGGCTATTGTGTATGTGCAGCCGAAACAGAAAAGGTCATTTCTCAGTCCCTTCAAACCTTGCCAGAGTGCGATCACGCCTCTGAACATTGTTCACCACACGCTTGCTCATGGGATCACAAACCTTTCCACTACAATAAGACGGTCACACTGAAAAGGGCGTGCAGTGCCAGATCACATATCTCTTATTGAAGAGCAGCCTCACTCAAAGCTAAACCTAATAAGCAGAGGACACTTGGATTGGCGGAAAAAGACCCGACCCAGTCCCTTAAGACAGGTTCTGTGTGACAGCTGGCCCAAATTAAGAGGCAGCAGAGAAAACTGCTGGCTTCCATTCTCTATAGAAGCTCTTAGTGTCAATACTGCTGTCCATCTGTTGATTTCTTTACTGCATGTGCGCCTCTGCGGGTGTTGGGAAGGTGCTGCACCTTGGGCGAGGTGCCTGCAGCGGCACAGCTAGGTGGGAAAGGGAATTGCAGAGGAAGAGGCAAATCCTGCCACTGAACTTGTCAGAGGCAAATCCTGCCACTGACAAGTTCACTCACAAGTTCACTCACTTGCCTGCATGAAATGATTTAAAGAGGTCTTTGTGTTTGATTGCAATGCAAGTAGAAACTATTTGCGATGGACCGACTCCAGTTTAGGCACACTCATGTCAGCCAAAAAGCAATCTTTAGACTGAGCGGCATTTGATCTGCAACTTGAACGGATAACTGCGGCACAATCAGGCACCAATGATTAACGTAGCCATTTAATGTGACACGATGTAACGATCCTTCCTAAGATCTGACTATTGGAGTGAAATATTCAAAGTGTTTACAGCTGCTGGCGATGCTTCATTACCTAGTGGGAGCACTTGAGAGTAAATCAGAGTAAGCGAGCAGCAGTTGGTGAAAGGCTAAAGAACACCTGTAGAGTTTTTAAAAAACAATAGAATATAATTTTACATATAATAATACATAAATATTCATTATGTTCACTCTTTTTCGACATTGGCGGTATTGCATTGAATCACCTATTACACTTGTTAATAAGGTATGTATTTCTCCGGTTTCTCCTCCGGTTTCCTCCCACATCCCAAAAAACATGCATGGTAGGTTGATTGATGACTCTAAATTGCCCATAGGTATGGATGTGTGCGTAAATGGTTGTTTGTTTATATGTGCCCTGCGATTGGCTGGCGACCAGTTCAGGGTGTACCTCGCCTCTCGCCCGAAGATAGCTGGGATAGGCTCCAGCACGCCCGCGACCCTTATGAGGATAAAGCGGTACAGAAAATGGATGGACATATTGCAGTTTTATCTTGCGTTTGTTTACTTTTGGAATCTGACGCCTGTAGCTATTTTTTTTCAAATGTATTGATTAGTTGTCCATTGACTCTAAGTGTATGTTTGTCATTTTTATATTGCTGTGTTGGTCAGGAGCTGTAACAGAAGCACACAAAATCTACAGTATTTTCTTTATAGAAGGTATGGATAAAGGAACTTGGGAATTGTTTTTGCATTTGTTAAAATTGCAAGATGTAGTATTATATTTTTTCCCTTTTTACCCATGAATATGTCATGAATCTTAATGAAAACAATTCTGACATGCAGAAATTTAGTTTCTTTAATTGTAATGTGAAAATTAGGATTGTTTGGCTTTGGCAGAGGTCTGCAGTCATTAGTGTGACATTCTACTTTATGTTTTGTGTTTTATTACAATTTAAACATGGGTTGTTTCCTAAAAGTGTCTCTTTTGTGAGATGGAAGATTACAAAAAAGATAATAGAAGAGAAATTATTTGCCCTGCGAAGGGACATTTCTTTTTCCCCTCTTACACACATACACGCACGCATGAATGCACGCACATGTACACACACACACACCCACGCACACGGGCTTGTACACGGAGCAATGCTTCCCCCCCATACCCTAAAACAAGGTTGTGCTGTGCAGGTAATGACTGTATCTGAGATCCATCGAAAGCTAGGTTGTTGATTCTTTTTTTCTGACATGATGATGATGATGATGATGATTATAGGTTTCCTAATGCAAAATTATATACAATAAAAATACAATCATAATAGGGAGAGCTGCTTATTTATTTTGCCTTTCTTAAGCAAACAGTCCAAATAAAGCAAACCAAATAAGCAAATAACTTTCTGTTAGGAACTTGAAAGAACATGATTGATTGAAAATCAATCCATCCATCCATTGAAAAAAATATTTATCAATGTGTAACTTTAAAATGGTTGCCAATTTGTTTTGTAATCACAAAACAATTGTACACCATTTTTTTTTTTGTAATTTAAAAATTTTTTGCAGACCTGTCAAAGAAGAAGAAATACAAAATGTAATATGCAATATATTAATTCCTAAAGCAATAAAGTGATTGAGAATAAGTAGAAAACCTGAATCTGAGCCGCAAGACTGGGGCCATATGAGTAACACGATGTTAATGCATATTAGCCAGCAGATGCTGTCAATGCTTATCAAGTGTATCGAGGGACAGTAGGAGTCACATCAAGCTTTAATTGGCTATTAGTGGAGGTCCAGATGACCCAATCGATCGTTTAGTGCCTGAAGTTTTTAAATGTGCATGTGCAAATTTTGCAGACATAAGCCTTAACCCTCACATGACCCGACACCTCTTTGCTCTCTTGCAGTTTGCTCCCAGTTCTCCCGCGGAGTGTATGCCATCTTCGGATTCTACGACAAGAAGTCCATGAACACCTTGACGTCATTCTGCGGAGCTCTTCATACCTCCTTCGTCACACCCAGTTACCCCACCGACAACGAGGTGCAGTTCGTCATCCAGATGCGTCCTGCGCTCCGAGGGGCAGTCCTAAGTCTGATCTCTCACTACAAGTGGCAGAAGTTTGTCTACCTCTACGACACAGACCGAGGTGAGGGACATCCGTGAAAAAACATGACATCCCCTCCTCGAGTGCTTGTCTTGTCACTGTGGTCTTTCCCTCAATTGCACTGCTGTTGTACCCTTGACATTTGAGATTTACAGCTCAGCGACATACACAGCTTAACTGATCTATTCGACCACGTCATAAAGAAACGAGACCATCTACTCATCATAAAGTCTTTACGTAAATGTGGACTCTTTCAAAAGACGTTTTACCATTTTGGAAAGGAATAAGGAATTTATAACTGCATTCAACACCTCACAAGGCTTCTCTGAGATGTCTAAATGTAATCAAGTAATCAATTAAAAAAAAAAAAATCAATGTTAACAAAAATACCAAACAGAACATTCAACCACTGAAACAAATCTTTCTGTTCAGGAATTCAAATAAGTAACTCAATTTGACATATTTATTTGTAAAACACTAAATCTGAGAATTCATGGATAATGATAATTCTGTTTTACCATTACAAATATAATTTTGGTTAAAGAGTTTCTACATAATACCTATTACCTCATGCACAAACATCATTTTGGTATTTAGCAGTGCTGTTAATTTAGGGCACATTTGGCATAAACTGGAAACTGGGTAGTGGTGTAATATTATGGACCGTTTTAATGTAAAACTATGTTAACAGATTGGCATAGAAACAAATGACAACTCACCATTACGCTAAATTTACCGTACTGTAGTTGTTTGAATTGTTTGATGCCCTGTACTTATTTGTCTTCAACAAGCCAATCCAATTTTGAGGTAATCTTTAAAAAAAATAATTTTTTTTTGTTAATGCCGGGTGGTTGGGCTCCATGTACCAAAGCAGTTCTGATGGCTTTATTGCCTTATTTATGAGGCTGTCACGATATATTACGCAAAGACGGTTCAGTGAGTGAGAGTCAACTAGCATTAAACAAGATTCTTAAATTGACTGCTGATATTGTCATTAAATACAGCTTTTTTTTTTCTACTGGAAGTTGTAGGCTCTATTTTGGCTGTATTTGGCTCTATAGCTTTTTTCTTTTATGTGTGGATGCACCTTAGTACAAGACAAAGAACCAAAATAGCTAAAAATCAACAACAAAGTCAGGAAATCATTAGTGTTGCAGTGTTGGATCACAAAGTGATGATGTACAGTATGAATGTAACATGCATGGGCATGGATGAATGGGGTAACCATACTGAAGCACAGTACAGGACGAATGGCCCATGTGAGTGTGTCAGAAAATTAGTCTTATGGGTCCATGATAGCAAAATGTACACTGGCAGTCAGAATTCGGAATCCTGCTGTACCCCGATTTCTGACAGTGAACAGCAACAAGACACAGTAAATGTTGCAGTGGCTCACAATAGCATCTGCACACAAAGGTAAGCAGAGGATAGCCGGTAATACTCTCTTAAGAGCCTTGTAATGCTTGAAGTGATATCATAGCACTAATATATACAGTAGTGCTATGTTATGTAAATCACAACAAATAAATCAGCAACTTGTATTAACACATAGCACTTGAAGAAATGGTGTCCCATAAGCAATAATCTTTGGGTACTTGGAGCAGTTGGCTGGTTTGTGTCAGTTAATCTTCTGTTTAATCACGTTGATTGTTTAATCACTTCTGTCATGGGAAATGAGGTATGTCACATCTGCCGCTAAAATGTTTTCCTTTCCGAAATCGCAGTCGCTGCCTGCTTGTGGCTGTGTCGCATTTTGCTGCATCAATGAGGGCCTTGTGTTGTTCTCAGATTGAATTGCCTTGTTGACAATAGACTCCGTTTAATGCAGCAGTGCCTCATGTTTAGGACGGTCTGTCAACACGCTGAAGTGTTCATTTTGGGGGGATTTCTAATGTCAAATGAGAAAAGGAGCTCATTATTTCACAAAGGAATAATGATCCCCTCCTACTGAAACTTCAGCACCTGTGTATGAGGGAGGGACATGTTCATCCTATGACAGACCAAGCAATTGTATGTCTTTGACTTTGAGGAGAAACGAAATGACTGTACCAGATAGCATGGCTGCATAGTCTCCACACATCCGCATGGATTTGAGGTGTTTACTTGCTCGTTAATGGAAAGCTCTAACCGGCAGATAAGCTTTAAGCATTCTGACTTCTCTTTGGCCCTTTCTGTCTTTCACCTCATCAACCCTGCCCCTCTTCCTCCTGCTTTGAGGCAGGAGATGAAGTCTGTCTTTGGGTCTTCAAGTCTGCTTCTCAGTTGAAGGCCTTAATCCACCACAGAGCCTGCAGATAATGCGTGGTTAATTAGGGTCACTCTGACTAGAACACTCATCGGCTCTTCCCTGCGGATGCGAGCAACCCACACGTCCTTCAGCACGGCCGACACTGCTGAGCTGCAGCCGCCGTCCCTCCATTTTGCCTCCTCTGTGTGTCTGAGGGCAGGCTCGGATAGAGAGATGGAGACAGACAAGCTGGAAAACTAAAACAAAAGAAGGGGAAGAGTGAGAGTGATGGCAGACACTTAGTAAAAAGAAAGTGGAGGGACCAGAGGGCATCAGAGGGAGGGGAACGTGTGAAGGAGGAAACAAAACACCAATTCAGTCCAGCAATTAAGGCAACAGCAGGTGTGTGTGATTTACACAGCCTGTTACCTGTGTCCAGACAATTCCCCTTGTACAGTCAAGCTCCCCATGCCGGGGCCCATGCCAAGCCACTTTTACCTCAATCCCCACTGCCAGCGGTGTAAGACGATCCCTTATTAGTGGGAGGACATCGGCCCCAAGAGGGGATTAAAGTCGTTTATTGATGCACTCCATCCAGCTCTTTGGGGGACTTTGACACTTGGCTCATCAAGCAGACAGATGTGTCAGAGAGTCTCTACATCCTCTTATCACCAAGTCCAGCTCACCTGCTAATATGGACACACACTTCTGCCTTAACGAGAAGAAAGTTACACGCAAGCTATTCTTTTGACATGTTTTGTCACGTTGTTGTCCTAAAAATAATCGGCAATCAGTTGATTAATTTAATTGGACTTTCTATTGGGGACATTAGAACTATTTTATTACAGTGGAAGCGGTCTTGAGGTGGAATACAATCCATTTCGGGACGGTGGTCAACCTCACATTTGTTCAAATTAGAAAATAATGGAAATAGAAATAATATATTCAAGGATTGAACTTTTATCATCTTAAAATTTACAAACAGTATGTTGATGCTAGTCACTGATGGTCTAGTGGTACACTCGCCTGACTTTGGTGCAGGCACCGTGGGTTCAGTTCCCACTCAGTGACGGTGTGAATGTTAGTGCGAATGATTGTCCTGAGTCTCTATGTGCCCTGCGACTGACTGGCGACCAGTTCAGGGTGTAGTCCGCCTTTCGCCCGAAGTACGCTGGGATAGGCTCCAGCGTCCTGCGACCCTCAACAGGATAAGCGGTATTGAAAATGGATGGATGGATGTTGATGCTAGTTCGCTTTACTGCTTTATTTAATTACTCAATGTAACTCACTGTGTATATGAATCTTCATCTATTCTGAGATGGGTTTTCTCTTTTACATTTGGATTAAGTGCCAGGAAAGGTAAAGAACAAGTTACTTTTGTCAAGTTAATTCTTTTTATGTTTGCTGAACTAAGCTCTTATACTGTATCGTGCTTCAATCGAAAATAAGTTAACTAAGAACTATATTTTTAGGGGGTTTTGTTGCATTACGCAGTGGTGTAGAACTATATGTATTATATTAAAATTAATAATCTATATATATATAATATAAATAATACTAAATATTAGAAACATCTTTTGTATGATGTATTTCAGTTCTACATCTCTGCAAACTATAGCCACAATCATACAACCCCAATTCCAATGAAGTTGGGATGCTGTGTTCAACATAGATAAAAACCGAATACAATGATTTGCAAATCATGTTCAACCTATATTTAATGGAATACACTACAAAGAAAATATATTTAATGTTCATACTGAACAACTTTATTGTTTTTAGCAAATAATCATGAACTTAGAATTTTATGGGTGCAACACATTCCAAAAACGTTGGGACAGGTGGCAAAAAAGACAAAGAAAGTTGAGGACTGCTCATCAAACACCTGTTTGGAACAGGTGAACAGGCTAATTGGGAACAGGTGGGTGCCCGATTGTGTATGAAAGGAGCTTCCCTGAATTGCTCAGTCATTCACAAGCAAAGATGGGGCGAGGTTCACCTCTGTGACCACCTGCGTGAGAAAATAGTCGAACAGTTTAAGGACAATGTTCCCCAACGTACAATTGCAAGGAATTTACAGATTTCATCATATTCGGTCAATAATATCATCAAAAGGTTCAGACAATCTGGAGAGAATCACTGCATCGAAGCGGCAAGGCCGAAAACCAACATTGAATGCCCATGACCTTCGATCCCTCAGGCGGCACTGCATGAAAAACCGACATCAGTGTGAAAATGATATCACCACATGGGCTCAGGAACACTTCAGAAAACCAATGTCAGTAAATACAGTTCGGCGCTACATTCGTAAGTGCAACTTGAAACTCTTCTATACAAAGCAAAAGCCATTTATCAACAACATCCAGAAACGCCGCCGGCTTCTCTGGCCCCAGCTCATCTAAGATGGACTGATGCAAAGTGGAAAAGTGTTCTGTGGTCCGACGGGTCCACATTTCAAATTGTTTTTGGAAGTTGTGGACGTCCTCCGGGTCAAAGAGGAAAAGAACCATCCGGACTGTTATGGAGGCAAAGTTCAAAAGCCAGCATCTGTGATGGTATGGGTCTGTATTAGTGCCAATGGCATGGGTAACTTACACATCTGTGAAGGCACCATTAATGCTGAAAGGTACATACAGGTTTTGGAGAAACATATGCTGCCATCCAAGCAACGTCTTTTTCATGGATGCCCCTGCTTATTTCAGCAAGACAATGCCAAACCACATTCAGCACATGTTACAACAGCGTGGCTTCGTAGTAAAAGAGTGCGAGTACTAGACTGGCCTGCCTGCAGTCCAGACCTGTCTCCCATTGAAAATGTGTGGCGCATTATGAACCGTAAATTACGACAACGGAGACCCCGGACTGTTGAACAGCTGAAGCTGTACTTCAAGCAAGAACGGAAAAGAATTCCACCTACTAAGCTTCACAATTAGTGTCCTCAGTTCCCAAACGTTCATTGAATGTTGTTAAAAGAAAAGATGATGTAACACAGTGGTAAACATGACCCTGTCCCAGGTTTTTTGGAATGTGTTGCAACCATAAAATTCTTAGTTAATGATTATTTGCTAAAAACAATAGAGTTGATCAGTTTGAACATTAAACATCTTTAAATATAGGTTGAACATGATTTGCAAATCATTGTATTCTTTTTTTATTTATGTTTAACACAACGTCCCAACTTCATTGGAGTTGGGGCTGTTAAATGAATATTATGAGAGCTGTGTTGACTGATGTAGACATTGTATTTGAAGAAGAAATTGTAAAAATAGTAATTACTGGCAGGAAATAATATTTCCCCGAATATGTTGGCTTGTTGTGATTTCATGCCAAATAAAACGTCCGCAATTAAAATGATGTGCAAGACAAAATCCCTTGATACAAATGTATTGTGTGTATGATTTTAGTAAAAGCCTTGATCCTCCACAATAATGGAAGCGACTTTTCAATTATTCTCTAAACTCTCTGGATAAGGGGAGAAAACAGGAGCAATAATAAATAACACTCACTCATCGAGTCCCACCAAAAGGTTTTATTCAGTCAATAGAGAAGATTAATTACAGCCATGCTTTTCATTTGGTGCAGCTATTTGGCTGGCAGAAAAGGCTTTTAGGCCTTCGAGCATAGCTTTCACAGGCACAGAGTGATGGCTCATATGCGTCAGGCTATGCACTAGAGGCAAATTGAGGTAAATTTGTGCCCCAAATGCCAGTATTGGACAGCTGTTTGAAAGCAGACGCTGTAATGAAGCAGCCACACTGGAAGCAAATCGAAGCCCTGGAGGGCTGGGTTATACCATTTTAATTGGGACTATGCTTTTATTTCAAGGAATTGACAGTGTGTGTGTGTGTGTGTGTGTGTGTGTGTGTGTGTGAGTGGGGTGGGGGGTAGTATGGGGGGCAGGTGTACAGAGTAAGGTTCAATAACCTAATAAACGTTACCACTAATATTCTCTGTAACGTTAGCGACAATAAACCAAATCCTCTATGTTCTCTTGTTTTCCCCATTCTTTCCAATTTCCCATGAAAACACAGATGCTGACGAGGGTGCTGCTAGATTTTGTGGGGGTGGTCAGGCATGGACACATAATTGTCAGGTCTGTGCAGCAGAGACAGATGATTACAGGCTTTATTCTCTCTCCTGGGCACAATCAACCTCTTATTCAGCAATCTCACCCCAACTTGATTTATGAGTCACACCGTTTCTTCTCTGCCCGACCATCCTGATGCTGTCCTTATATGATTTTGCCTTTGGTGTATGTGCTATATGTCACTATGACTCCAGTGCTATAATGAGAGCAATCCTAATGCTCCTCAAGCCTGGCTTTCTGGAATGTTCGTCAACACAATACTAACCAACTGTGATCCCTCAAACCCGGCATAAGGGGGGACGGTTAAAAGAATGTTAATAAATGGGAGGTATATTAACAGTGGTTAACTTCTTTCGACATTTGTATTACAGTTAGGAATGTTAAAATTTTACTTAAACATTGCCCGTACAGTTAAGTTAAGTGTAGGTTTTATGATGGTGACAATGGGAAAAATATTTTCCAAATCCAAACCTACTGGATGTTGATGAGAGAACCGGGAGTGATTATTACTCAATTGCAGTAAAACAATTGCATAAGCTAATAAGCCTGCCATGCCTCGTTACCATTTTAGTAATGGCCTGACAGTCACTGTTTTGGAGAAGGACTTAGCAAATTAATATAAATTCTCTTTCTCCTTCCACACTAGCCACAGCCGAGTCAACTGTTTTCTTCATTCATTATTCAATGTCTGTCGGCCGTATATCTCAGAATTGCTTAGAAGCATTTTCTTGGTGCAAACATCCATTGGGACTTGAGAAGGAAATTATTTGGCTTTGACGACCAGATGTCAAGGTCCCTGTGACCTCATAAAACACATTTTTGGCTACCCATCCAGAATGTAGAGAAAGCTCATCATGGCAAAATGTCAGGGTCAATATTACAAACACATCATCATACTAGTGAGTACTCACTGTATCACAGACCTCATTGGTCAGATACTGTAGTAACATCCATCCAACAATTTTCTATATCACTTGTTAGGGGACCCGATCCAATATTTATATTGGATATTGGTCTGATATCAGCAAAAGTTCGTGTATTGGATTATATCGGACTGCATCTAAAATCTCTGCTATAAGCACTCTGATCCAAGCAGTTAATTTCATTGTCCATCCATCCATCCATTTTCTGTACCGCATATCCTCACAAGGGTCTCAGGCATACTGGAGCCTATCCCAGCTATCTTTGGACAAGAGACGGGGTACACCCTGAACTGGTCGCCAGCAAATCGCAGGGCACATATAAACAAACAACCATTCACACTCGGATTCACACCGACAGGCAATTTAAGAGATTTCAATTAACCGACCATGCATGTTTTTGGGATGTAGGAGGAAACTGGAGTACTCGGAGAAAAGCCACGCAGGCACAAGGGAGAGCATGCAAACTCAACACAGGCGAGGCCCGATTTGAACCTGGGTCCCCAGAACTGTGAGACAGATGTGCTAATCAGTCGGCTATTGTGCCACCAGTGGTTATTTTGCACTTAAAAATGTTTGTTTTCATTTTTATTGGCTTTATTAAGATTTTTTTTCAGGATTTGTTTTAATTTTATTCAATTGTAGTATATTCTTATGTTTAAGGTTAAACTTTATGTAACGCGTTGGTTAATAAAAATGGGTCCGTTTTCCTCATACCTACTGTTGCTGACTCTAGTTTTCATTTTGAGTTATATCACTTGATTGAACCTTTCCTAACATTCCATACTGCAAAAGAAAAGTAAAGTATGTATGATTCATGCTCATATCATATCAGGTTAATATCAGTACTGGCTAATACACAAGGCTGCAATTGTATCGTATTCATTCATTCATCTTCCGTTCCGCGTATCGTCACTCGGGTCGCGGGCGTGCTGAAGCCTATCCCAGCTATCTTCGGGCGAGAGGGTGGCTTGCCAGCCAATCGCAGGGCACATAGAAACAAACACGTATCATTTTGGAAGTGAAAAATTTGTATCGAGACATCCCTACCACTTGTCCTCATGGAGGCTATCCAAGATCTCCGGTACAACCTGGATTGCAAAATGCACCAGATCATCATTACACACGACGAGAATGACACACAGTAGAGCAAAGACCTCCACCATGGCCTAAAAATCCTAAACATGGCTGTCTGACTCTCGCCCCTGTAAAATTAATGACACGGTAGGTAATATTGTTCAACTCCAGCCCTGTAACTGGCAGTAATGCACAGGGCTAAAGACTAACTTTTGTTTTATATACTCGGATCACAGTGGCGCCTAATTTACAATTTTAAGGGTGCAAAAAAGCAAAAAATTTAGGGGCACACATTGTAAATCGACTTGAAAAGTAAATATTCACATTTCCCAGTTTTTACAGTTTACTGATAAATACTTTGACAAAAAAAACAGAAACTACAATAATTTTAATTATATTTTGCAAGTTTTAACACACCAAAAACATCATAAACAAGTTACACAGCTTAAATATCAAACCCAAAACCAATACTGAAATGTAGTGCGCCTTTGAGCCTCAGCAGCCCTGTCCCTGATCATCACTGATATTGTTATAGACCACGAGAAAAGTTATCAGAACTTAAATATGAAGGGGAATAAAAAATCCCACGGTGCTCTATGTTTTGGGCAAACGGGGTTGCAGTGGCCACTGGGAAAATACTGCAAACATTGCCTCAACATACTGTACTTCTGTGCTTTACGGAGGTAAAAGGATGAAACTATGTGAAGACACAAAGATTTAATCATGTCTTAAAGTCAAGCTGAACTAGCTTTCAACGTCCCATACAAAAGGTTCGATAACATCCAGTATCCGTATTAGGGACTATGTTGTGCATCCTATGGTTTCTTTGCACCACTCCCATGAACAGTTAATATTCTGTGTGTAACTTTATACTATTATAAAGTAAATGATCCCTTGTACACAGCAAACACAGTGATTTAATTTACTTTCATCATTTAATGGCTTGACAGGTAAACCTACAGTTGAAACGGTGTTCAATGACATAAGCTCATTACGGCACTGGGAAGTTGAATGTTCTTTAAAGAGAAATCTACTAGATTGAAACTATATTCTAGAATTCAATGCAGAAATATGCCTGAGGTACTTCCTTCTTTCCCTCTGTCAATATTTCCAATGTCCCCCCCCCACACACACTGCATCTCAGTCCATTCAAGCAAACCTTTTCGGAGCAATAAAGAACTGTATTGATCATATGAAAAAAAAAAAAACACAAAGTTCATTACAAGGCGATACTGTAATTCTGATAGATTGGCAGCTCACCAGTCGGTAGGTTACTCTTTCATTGTAACAATGTATTGTCAACTATTACATTGATTGTGAGACAATGGGATTCCAAATTAAGTTTTTTTTCTGGTACCCTGACAACAAAAACTAAAGCAGCTTTGCATTGTAAGATCAATAGCTCAGTGGACTAACAATATAAGATCTAATACAGTAAGTGCTGTACATTTGTACAATTCCAACTGGTTTTCACTTTAAATTGTAATGACTTAGGTATTGCAAAACACTTTCAACATTTTGTTAATATTTGTATTCAATATGTTTTGTATTTTTAGTTACTTTTTCAGTTAATTAGTGATGTAATGTTAATTTAAATTAAAAGTAGTCAATGGATTTGATTTAATTTAATCGATACCGCTTGTTCTCATTTGGATGAGCGCTGACTGGGCAAGAAGTGTGGTACACCCTGGACTGGTCGCCAGTCAATCCCAGGGCACATATAGACAACAACCATTCACGCTCAAATTCATACCTATGGACAATTTAGAATCTTCAATTAGCCCAACATGCACATTTTGGGAATGTGGAAGGAAGTACACAGAGAAAACTCAGGCAAGCATGGGAAGAACATCCAAACAACACACAGGAGTGCCTGGGCCAAAATTCAAACCTGGAAACCCCTCAAATGAGAGGCAGATTTAGTAACTACTACTCCACAATGCTGCCCTTAATTTGATGTAGTTTAATTTAAATTAATTCATGGTTATGTTACTGGAAAATAGTACACTTTAGGAAAGTAATGTAATTTAGTGCTTCACTTTTAGGACAATTTCCTCCTAAATTTTGATTATATCCTGTTGGAATTCTGACAATATATTCTAAACAGAGAACAGTATACAAAAATACCACAAAGTTTGTAAGGGTTTCTGTTTTAATAACACAAATAACCATTAAAAGGTCTGGAACAGAGTTTGGAATAAAACCGTTGAATATAATTATCACTATCAGGAAAAATCCCCCAGGAATAAAATTGATACATTTGGATATTAAGTGTTCTTGCTTGTCGAGCAAATAACCCATAGAGATGAGTTGAATGCAGGAAATTCTGACACAATACATTGAGTTTTCCCCAAATCGTTTCAAAGTGATACTGTACTTCTGAATGTCCCATATATGTCAATGCTGCTTGGGTTTGAGATAATGTGTGATTGAAATTTTTTCAAAGTCACACTAATAGTTAAGCGGATTAGATGTGTTTGTTCTGGCCACACCAATAACATGGCTTTGTAGTATCCATACATGCTGTTGATGAGCTGTTAAACAGGCAGACAAGATAAACAGGCAGACAAGACAACAGGGCCAAAAGGCTTGTGAATGGGTAGGTTGGATGACCGCGTGTAGTTAGCCTCTGTACTATCTGCTACCAAGCTAGATCGTACGAAAGAAAGAGAGCAATCAGACAGAGACTAACAATCGCCAACCTTAGACGATCTTCAACAAATCCTCTAATTGGCAATCCAGAGACTGTTGCCTATGTTGCTTAAACTGTCATACGATAAATGGCTCCCTCTGCTCTCCTGGATGCCTTTGATGGCCCAGCACATCAAGCCTGCACTATAATTTGATCGCACTGTTTTTCCATTGCTTTTAATGTAAACAAGGCAAGCGCATGAACTAAGCGGGCCACATACCATTGATTTAACTCAAAGAGACACACATAATTGAACTTTTGCTTTTTTTCCATATTTGCGTTCTTGTCTATATTTTCATGTTTTCACCTCCGGGTTTACGTACAATCGTAGGACACTTTACTCGGTACACTTCTGCACTCTGATGACACCTACTAACAAAATATGTATCAAACATTAGAATCAGATCTATCTATCTATCTATCTATCATGCTAGCTAGCTAGCTACATGTATAGCCAGTTATCTTGCTCTAAATTTAATTTTGCTCTCTGTCTCTCTCTACATTATATATTACAGTATACCTGTACACAGTATTTACACACCACCTTTGCCGTACAACATTTGGGGGTCACCCAGACAATTTGGTGTTTTCAATGAAAATTCCCAATTTTATATAAATAAATATTGATTTTTATTTGAAATTATAATTTTGGGTGGCACGGTGGACAACTGGTGAGCACATCCGGTAGGTTAATTGAAGACTCTAAATTGCCTGTAGGTGTGAATGTGAGTGCGAATGATTGTTTGTTTATATGTGCCCTGCAATTGGCTGGTGACCAGTTCAGGGTATACCCCGCCTCTCGCCCAAAGATAGATGGGATAGGCTCTATCACAGCCGCAACTCTTGTGCGGATAAGCGGTACGGAAAATGAATGAATAAATGATAATTTTGCCCCTCAAACTTAGCAATCATCAAATAATTTTCCATTTGAAGCAATTCCAGTCTGCATTCTAACTGTCAATTTGTTGAAATAATCTGAAAACATTTCCCCTCGCACTTCCTGAAGCACCTCCCACAAATTAGATTATCTTGGTGGGCACTTCTTACGCACCATACAAAAAGCTGCCCGCAACAGCTCAGTAGGGTTGAGATCTGGTGAATGTGCTGACAGTGTAGATAGTTTTCGCGTGACTTCACACAACTCCAGACAGTAGACACGCCCATGCTATGTTAGAGGTCAATGTGTTATGTTACAGTATATTGTGAGTATGTGAGTAGATAAATTTGATTGATTGCCAACATTAAAAACATTTTGAATTACTGTGTGGTGTTTTGTTGCAACAATACAGTTGGGAGAGACAAAGTCTCATTTTACCATTCACCAGTGGCAATTGGAATTCAGGGTGAGCAGACAACATTTTTATCAAGGAAAAGACTGAAATTGTGGCTTTCACACAGTTTAATTATTTTCAGTAAGTGTCGAAACCTTTCCCCTCGTATGGAGAGAATCGTGTTTACTGGGCACCAAATCTTGGACAATGTTTTTTAATTGTTGCTGGCGTCTGCTACTTGTTACAACATGACTGTCCTGCTATCACAAGTATTTGCCAGCCAACTTCCATTCTTTTTTTACTTATTCTCTTGGTACACCCATTGGGGATTTTTAAAAATTACAATTATTGCACTGTGTGTGGCAACTCAACTGTCGCTTAATTTTAGCAACATTGCTCGTGAAACAACCTTTAACACACTAATGAAACAACGTGATACATCACTGTTGTATGCTTGCATACACTGACTTCAGTAACTTGTACAAAAATGTGGTTTAAAATATGTTGTGAAGTTGACAACATCATGTTATTCAATCACTATTAGACCAAATAATATTGATTTATGACTGTTAAACATAATGGGATCCACAAAATTATCAATACAGTAAACACATTTAAATACTTAAATACATGCCCAACTTTATTCTCATTTGCCCATTTCACAATGTCAGTGCATCATTTCGCTCTGTCAATTGTACAGGGATTGTTGTTTACTATGCCCACTTTGTCATTGTATCATGTCTTTGCTATGGCATCGAAGGTTTTTCTATTCTCTGTCAAATGTTTAGCACTCATCATAGCTCATCTAAGTAGACTGGAAATTAGACAAAATATTAACTGATTATGGTTATACAACAACATCAACTGGTCTCCTTGTCTCAGTTTCAAGCCTCGCGTATCCTCCAGATCTCGACAGCCAAAATGTCGGACAAGCAAATATCATGTGATCGAAAACTCTCTCTTCTTTATTTCTCTCTCGCTCTCTCTCTCTCTTGCGATTTTTTATTTTATTTTAAATTATTTTATTTATTTCTAGTTGTCGTGTCACTGATGGTGTAGTGGTACACTCGCCTAACTTTGGTGCGGGCAGCGTGGGTTCAGTTCCCACTCAGTGACGGTGTGATTGTGAGTGCGAACGGTTGTCCGTGTCTATATGTGCCCTGCGATTGGCTGGCGACCAGTTTAGGGTGGAGTCTGCCTTTCGCCCGAAGTCAGTTGGGATAGGCTCTAGCGCCCCGCGACCATAACCAGGATAAGCTGTGTAGAAAATGGATGGATGGATGTTGTGTAAGTGCCTCAGTGCAGTGTATTTAGAAAATCCTTTAAGCCGTTAAGACGACAGGCAGCAGTCGTGTTTAATTCCCAAAGATCAATAAAACAATTTATTGGAAGGCATATTCTAAAGTGAAATAATAAGTAGGTGGATCCATGCAGGTTACAGTATAGAAAGGCTCGTGTTTCCTTGTTTGCTGTCTCATCTCAGCTATCATAATGGCTCATCAGCGGATCCCAGTTGAGACTTTGAACAAACACATGACTTGTGTGCCTCAATGGGCTTCTCCTTCATGCCTGCTACATAACAACAAAATTATGCATGCATCTGGAGAATGAAATCAGCTCAGACACGCTGACAAGAAAGGGCACGCCAAGTGAGCCCATAAAATGCACCTGAAAAATAGTTTTAAAGAAATATGAATGAGGCAACGGATCACTGGCGTTTCTCTTTATTTTGCACACATGAACTAGTATCACAGCTGAGGTGGTCTCTCCGAACTCAGGGAGTTCAACTTGTGGTAATCACCACACTATTACCCCTTGAAAAAAAACACATCTAGTGCCTTTAAAAACAGGAGATAGAGAGTCATCTGTCTCAGGGATCACACAATAAAGCACCATGCTTTTCCATTTTTTACAGGCAAAGCTGGAATAAAGCCATTCCGCCACCTACTCAACACTGGCTTCAGTTGCAGTCAAATCACTGCTGGTACTCATTTGAAGAAAACCTCCAAGTTCAAAAGCTCATTTGAATATCGCGCTATTTGATGAGGGGGGTGGCATACACAATAGATTGAATGTGCATCACATGCACAAATCTTTCCATTTCTGCCTCACTTTCGGATAGCTCAATCCAGCACACTTTTCAGCATCCCTACTACACACACACACGCATGCACACATGCACGCATGCACTCAAACACGCTCACTCACACACACACACACACACACACATACACACTCCATCCATGTGCTGCGAAGGAGGAAAAGGGAAACAAATGCATACAACTGGAGATGGTAGTGCTTTAGTAAGTCTGTGGGTGGATATTCCCCTCCGCTCTGAATGTATGCACTTTGAAAGATACCGGCAACATGCTGCTTGTGTTTGATTTGACATGTGCTGTCTTTTTGATTGGCGCACTTGGCAGTCAAACTGTTTTGGTTAGAGACCCACTGTAAACACCACATGAATGTCTTGGCTTCACACATTTTCGGCTACTTTTTGTTTTCACACTCCCGCCCCTCCAAACAAGTTAAGCTTCTTTCTCCAGTTGGCAGACATGCTGTGAGAAGTTGTAGACCTTGTTGCAATAACTTTTAAATGAGACATAATATGGAAAATGGGTTGTTTGTAGGGGTGGGAATTGATAAGAATTTAGTGATTCCTATCCTATTATCGATACCGCTTATAGATCTGATTCCTTATCAATTTTCTTATAGATTTTTATTGGTTGAGAGAGTTATATAATACAAGTGGGTTTGTATGTGTGTATATACTGTGTGTGTGTGCGCGCGTGTGTGTGTGTGCACGTGTGTGTGTGTGTGTGTGTGTATATATATATATATATATATATATATATATATATATATATGTACTGCCCCCGTGACCGACCTCGGATAAGCGGTAGAAAATGGATGGATGAATGGATTTTCATTTGCAATGCCAACCTGGCTGCAGACAAAAGAGATTTTATCAATATCAATACATGTAACAATATTCGCCACCAGAATAGTTTGTGGGTTATAGAGAGCCCCCTACCAGCCTGGCAGGAGGGGTGCGATTCTTGAACTGTTTTTTTTAGTCTGTAGACTCTTTAGACCCGCTCGTTTTAGCTCGCAATCATATTAAGAACCCGGCCTGGAGAACAGTAACACACTTCTAATAATTCACAAATCATAATGTACATTAATTAATAAATAGTAATTCTACTGTTCACATAATTCATGAATAGTAATATATGTACTATAATCAATTTCAAAGTACAATATTCTTTTTTTAACAATGGAAAATAAATATAAATTTCTTTAATCACAAGTCATAAATAACATCTCCAATATCATCTAACAGGCATAGGCCGTATACCGTACATAATCAGTAGACAAATACAATCATATAACTAAAAGGACGAGCAGCAGTGCATGAAGTTATACGATTTCAATAGTAGGTAGAAGACACCGTTTAGTGTTTAACACAAAGAATGATATCAATGCAATAAAATTCCTTTCATGACACTTACTGTAGCTTTTCATATCATCATCTCATTTACATATTAAATTTTGGAGAGTAGGCATTGTTTCTCAAACGGCAGGTAAATGACGCTTATCAAATTGAATGTGTGCCTCACAGTTCTGAGGACCGGAGTTCAAATCCCAGCCCCGCCTGTGTGGAGTTTACATGTTCTCCCCGTGCCTGCGTGGGTTTTCTCCGTGTACTCCGGTTTCTTCCCACATCCCAAAAACATGCAGGGTAGGTTAATTAAAGACTCTAAATTGCCCGTAGGTGTGAATGTGAGTGCAAATGGTTGTTTGTTTATATGTGCCCTGCGATTGGCTGGCGACCAGTTCAGGGTGTAGCCCGCCTCTCGCCCGAAGATGGCTGGGATAGGCTCCAGCACGCCCGCGACCCTGGTGAGGATAAGCGGAATGGAAGATGAATGAATAAATGAATATATTAAATGTACCCAGTTGGCTAACGCTAGCGCAAACAGTGAAAAGTAGAAAGGTAGAGTGAAAAGAAAAGTTGCAGTCTTAAGTAGTGCTACGAACAACAACAATCCCAAGGAGAAAAATTCATCCCGAATCAGAATGTTCACATTCAAATCTAAAAATAAAATAGTTTTTACTTTATTCTGACAAGCGATGCAATGCTGCCCACAGGCGCCGCCATTTTGACTTAGTGCGCATAACTTCTGCGCATGTACGCACCGTAGCTTCACCGAGTTTAACCTCTGAGGGGCAGTGTGGTGCACGCAATGAGATACACACTTACAGTAACAAAGAAAGTAGAAGAAGTCCCCATAGAATGTTGTTAATATAACAAATTATTTCTCATTTTGAAGAATATATGCCTGAGAGTGTTATATTGCCTGTTTTTATGTTTATAAAGCGTTTGTGTACCAATATTTATTATTTTGAGAGATACAGGTGCTGTGAGTTTGATGCTAAATTTAGTTAGCTCGTCAATGGTGTTTTTCATTCATTGTGTGTTAGTTTTGAGCTAGTGATTTTTGTGAACAAAAACGAAGAAATAAATTAAGTTTGTGATGTATTTGAACATTCAATATTTGTAATTCTTTTGTTATGTGTGTTTAGTTTTACAGTGAACTTCAACTCAGTCTCATTAAACAACTTGAAGCAAGCAACATTCACTCTTACTTCTTGCTACTATGCTAGCACCTTAGCAACCTGTTGTTGTGATCACGTGGGATCTGCATGCCCTGTGGGCACTGCTGGATAGAAATGCTGGTGCAGAGCTTGGAATGGACATCTTGTATAAAAGTGGTAAAATCTGAGATTTTAGATTCAGTCCGATCTGATATTCGTTTTTTTGATGACATCAGATCGATATCCGATCTCAAAGATCAGATCAGGACTCCCCTATACAATTCCAATAGAATTAAGAATTCAATGACTTTTTTTGCCATACCCACACACATTTACACGATATGGTACGAAAATTAAAACCCAAGGTTCAAGATTAGCCCAATAAGTCTCAAGACTTGTGAAATATAATTAGAATAAGAAAATAAGACAAGACAAAAAAGTTAAAATACTTATTTGCAGTTGTGAATGTGTGCAAATGTGCAAATGCAGCAAAGATTTGGAGGCAGCAAAAATACAAATGCCAGAGTCTTGATTTGCCCATAATATTTACATGATATTTCCACTGTCCTTTGCACTTGAAAAGAATAAAGTGTTCATCAGGCAGGGATGAATAGGCATGTGTGTGTCAGGGTTACAGAGCACTGTTCAAGTTTAATAGGGTATAAGCTATCGGAAAGAAGCTGTCCCTCAGCCTGATGATGCTGAGAGCCCTCTTTCTCCACCTGCTGGTGAAGATGTCTGTCGTCTTGAGGAGGGTTCCCCCCACAATCTTCTAAGCAGCCTTTGTAGTGCCTTTCTCTCTGTAGCTGAACAAGTGCTGTGCCACAGCGTGATGCTGGTGCTGAGGACGCTCTCCACCACACATCTGGAGAAGCTCCTCAAGACACAGCTCTCCTCAATAAATTGGAACCGGTTCAAAGTTGCAACCGGTTCTCGATTTCCACCCCTGTCTGTCACTAAATGTTCCCTGTGACTAACTGGTGATCGGTCCAGGGTGTAGGCCGCCTTTCACCAGAAGTCAATTGGGATAGGTTCCAGCTGTCTGCAACCCTAAACATGATAGGTAGTACGGAAATTGGAAGGTTGGATAAAATGGAAAATGTACTTTTTATTGTTTGTATATTAAAGTTGGGTCTCTGGGGTGCCTGCCCACTCATCAATTGTAAAATTTAACTTTTATCTGCCTTTCTGAAAATATATCTGTGATCGACTCTAACGAAGAGGGTTAGATGAAGGTGTTAGCTTCTGATTAGGCGGCACATACTTGATTGCTCAGCGAAGTTGTTGACACTGTACTTGTGGGGATGGGGGGTGAGGGGTATTTGGTTTGCTGATGTGTCCACTGCATAAACCACATGCATAGATCCCCACACTAATTGACAAGAGTATGAAGTATAGTATATGAAGTGCTGCCTGTACGAGTGCAAATGCTTTTATTGTCTTCACGGGCACTGACTTTTGTTCAACTCTCTATGATTTGCTTCCAGAAGTAGAAGCTACTTACCTTGTGGCAACACGCTAGCTCCTCCCTGGTCGCCATGGTAACGAAAGCCGTACTCGCCATTTGTCTATTAGTATATGGGGCAGGATTAATTGTTGCTCACTTAGTTGTACATGAGACATAACAACTCCCCTAAAATGAAAAGTCTGCTCTAATTCTTGATCCTTTTGGTATTTTCATGAAAGCCTTTGACAAACGTTGTTAAAATAGACTTTAACAACGTCAACCAACCATCATTTTAGACTTACACCTATGGAACAATGCCAAATGACTAATTAGAGACAATATAAAGGCTTTAGGAAGCCAAAGATTGTAATCTCCACCGTGCAAACACTGGGGGGGGGGTGGGGGGGGGGATCGTCACAGAATCCTCTGAGCATACATAGCCAAGAGGCAAACAGTCAGCAGGCTCCAAATAGTGTTTAGAAGTAACTGTTCATTGGCTTGCTCAAAAGACAAGTGAGACAATGCATTGTTTGGAATATTAAGGCAATAGTGGACACTTGGTATTCAGAGACCAAAAAATGAGGTTTTGCGAGATGTTTGGAAGGATTGCGTAATTCATATTTATAACATTAATTCATATTGTGTATATGTATTGTGGGCAGAATGGCAGAATAGTGGTTAGCACGTCTGCCTCGTAGTCATGAATTTCAAGGTTTGAATCTCGTATCAGCTATTTGGAGTGCTTGTGTGGGTTTTCTCTGGATACTTCCTCCCACATTTTAAAAACATGCATGTTTGGTTTATTGAAAATTCGAAAGCCTATCGGTGTGAATGTGAGTGTGAATAAGTGTGTTGAGTGTAGTTTAGTTGTTGGTGTGTTTAGATCAGTCATCAAAATTGAACACTCAAATGAACACTCAAGTAGTAACCAGGGGCACCACCAGGGGACCTGTTTTTGGGGACCTGTCCAAAAATATCACTTTGAACCCCACCACTTCAGTGTCGCAAATTGAAAATGCTATTTTCATGGGCTCCCGCAAAGTCCTGTCAAAAAACAAATGGCTAAGTAACGGTGCAGGTCATTTATCTTGAGAAACCTTGTACAGAAAATGTACAGTATGTTAAAATTGTGGCAGTATTTTGTCACAGAAGACATATGGTGAAGTCCTACAAATGTCCAGTATGTAAATTGACTTCCTATTTGAGTGGTGTGGAGTCCTAAACGTGCTATCAAGCCAAGTCCACACTTATGAGTCCAAGCCATTATCTTGGTAGTTTCCATTTGATGCTCTGTGAGACCGTAGACAGTGCTCAGTGGGCTGTGTCGCCCTTTCACAGACCTTCAATTTGCAGTGCATTGTCAAGTAAAGAGTAGCGAACAACTGCACTTAAAATTGAAGCCATGACCATGTGGACATTTGATTTTCATTCTTTCAGGAATTATGTGGGTCAGTTACTTAAAGTAACATGCCCCTATGTTTAATTATTGCTTATTCTTATTTTATCTGATTAGTACTGTAGATTAAATTTGGGATTAGCTCTCAATGTTGCTATGTAGTAGTTGACAATGTGAGGAAATGGTGCTAGTAGAGCTGTGTTTTGTGGTGAAAGTGTACACCTGGAGAAATGTGCAATACGGTTCTCTAATTTGGCTAGTTAGCCTGGGTCAGCTGTGCGATATCCGAGAGGGTCGTGAAAGAGAGCGTGTAGGAGATGGAGGCCTGTGACACCCTGCACCTAGCCCTGATGAGAAGCAGGGAACCAACCAGAGGAGCCCGGCAATGAGATTAGATGCAATCCAATTACAGCTGAGCCGCCACAGGTGACGTTTCACAACTCATCCTGTTAAAATCCGACTCACAGGCAAAGAAGAGGACTGCACTCACCATCACAACAAGTCTGATTTGATTGCAGACTGCAATGTTGGGATATCAGTTTAAAAAAGGAAATGATTGAGTCTCCACCCATCACTGCAGTTCATGCATGCACTTGTGCACACAGTTGTTCCAAGTGGGTGTTGAGGATTTAAAAGCAAATAAACCCCCAGGTTTCGATACAAATGTGGCACTTTACACATTCAGATTAGACACATGCACACACACTCATCGCCTGCCTACGCTTCTTCTTGGTTCAACTTTGATGACAAGATTGCACGGTCGGACAAAGGAAACAACCATGCACTGTGTGGGAAAAACATCAGTCGCAACCACAGTTATGCAATTAAAGTCATCACAGTCCCTGTTTTATAACACACTCAGTAAATAAACTCACTTTTTAACACTTCAGGCTTGATATGGTGGGCACTGATATGACAAACACACCCTTCCACCGATGTCTCATACAGTATCACACAGATTAAACCCAATGTCTTAAGGTTAACTGATACATGATGAAACATAATGAAAGAAATGTCATTTTAAAAAAGCCATTAAATACTACAAGCAGATAGATAGATTGTTATTGAAAAGTAAAATACTTTATTTTCATTCAATAGATAATAATGCAGTGTAGCAGTAGTTTTGTATTATTCTGTCTTCATTTTCTTCTTTTCCTTTCGGCTTGTCCCTTTAGGGGTCGCCACAGCGCGTCATCCTTTTCCATGTAAGCCTATCTCCTGCATCCTCCTCTCTAACACCAACTGCCCTCATGTCTTCCCTCACGACATCCATCAACCTTGTCTTTGGTCTTCCTCTAGCTCTCTTGCCTGGCAGCTCCATCCTCATCATCCTTCTACCAATATACTCACTATTTCTCCTCTGGACGTGTCCAAACCATTGAAGTCTGCTCTCTCTAACTTTGTCTCCAATGCATCAAACCTTGGCTGTCCCTCTGATGAGCTCATTTCTAATTTTATCCAACCTGGTCACTCCGAGAGCGAACCTCAACATCTTCATTTCCGCCACCTCCAGCTCTGCTTCCTGTTGTCTCTTCAGTGCCACTGTCTCTAATCCGTACATCATGGCTGCCCTCACCACTGTTTCATAAACTTTGCCCTTCATCCTAGCAGAGACTCTTCTGTCACATAACATACCTGACACCTTCCTCCACCCGTTCTAACCTGCTTGGACCCGTTTCTTCATTTCCTGACCACACTCACCATTGCTCTAGACAGTCGACCCCAAGTATTTAAAGTCCGCCACCCTTGCTATCTCTTCTCCCTGTAGCCTCACTCTTCCCCCTCCACCCCTCTCATTCATGCACATATATTGTGTCTTACTTCGGCAAATCTTCATTCCTCTGCTTTCCAGTGCACGCCTCTATCTTTCTATCTGTTCCTCCACCTTCTCCCTGCTTTCACTGCAGATCACAATGTCATCTGCGAACATCATGGTCCACGTCCATGGTCTAACAACATCTGTCAGCCTATCCATCACCACTGCAAACAGGAAGGGGCTCAAGGCTGATCCCTGTTGCAGTCCCACCTCCACCTTAAATTCGTCTGTCACACCTACAGCACACCTCACTGCTGTTCTGCTGCCCTCGTACATGTCCTGTATTATTCTAACATACTTCTCTGCCACTCCAGACTTCCGCATGCAGTACCACAGTTCCTCTCTGGGTACTGTGTCATAGGCTTTCTCTAGATCTACAAAGACACAATGTAGCTCCTTCTGACCTTCTCTGTACTTTTCCATCAACATCCTCAAGGCAAATAATGCATCTGTGGTACTCTTTCAAGGCATGAAACCATACTGTTGCTCGCAAATACTCACTTCTGTCCTGAATCTAGCCTCCACTACTCTTTCCCATAACTTCATTATGTGGCTCATCAACTTTATTCTTTTTTAGTTCCCACATCTTTGCACATCACCGTTGTGCTTAAAAATGGGCACCAGCAAACCTTTTGTCCATTCCTCAGCCATCTTCACTGCCAGAATCATCTTACACACCACCATCCTATGCTGTCGAGCCACACTCTCCTCTACCACAACCTTACAGTCGGTAACCTCCTTCAGATTACATCGTCTGCACAAGATGTAATCTACCTGCGTGCTTCTACCTGCGCTCTTGTAGGTCACCCTATGTTCCTGTCTCTTCTGGAAAACTTTGTTCACTACAGCCATTTGCATCCTTTTTGCAAAGTCTATCACCAGTCTGTCCCTCCAAGTTCCTTTCCTGGATGGCGTACTTACCCATCACTTCCTCATCACCCCTATTTCCTTCAGCAACATGTGCACTACAATCTGCACCAATTACGACTCTCTCTCTGTCTGGGATGCTCAGAACTACTTCGTCAAGCTCCTTCCAGAATTTCTCTTTCACCTCTAGGTCACCTCGTACCTGTGGGGCATAGCCACTCATCACATTATACACAACACCCTCAATTTCAAGTTTCAGCCTCATCACTCGATCTGATACTCTTTTCACCTCCAAGACATTCTTAGCCTACTCTTCTTTTAAAATAACCCCGGCTCCATTTCTCTTCCCATCTACACCATGGTAAAATAATTTAAACCCTGCCCCAAAACTTATAGCCTTACTGCCTTTCCACCTGGTCTCCTGGACACACAATAGATCAACCTTTCTCCTTATCATCATGTCAACCAACTCCTGAGATTTTCCTGTCATAGTCCTAACATTCAAAGTCCCCACATTAAGTTCTAGGCTCTGTGCTTTCCTCTTCTCTTTCTGCCGAAGAACCCGCTTTCCACCTCTTCTTCTTCTTCAACTTCGACCCACAGTAGCTGAATTTCCAACGGCGCCCTGCAGGTTGACAGCGCCGGTGGCGGACGCTGTTAACCCGGGCCACGACCGATCCGGTATGGAATTCTTTGGATGAACGCTCATATTTGTTTGGCTAAATTTTAAGCCAGATGCCCTTCCTGACGCAACCTTCTGCATTTATCCGGGCTTGGGACCGGCCTACAGTTTGCACTGGCTTGTGCCCCCCATAGGGCTGCATTATTCAGTCTTAATTTTAACCTTTTCAATAGCATTCACTTTCTTTGCTGACTGGTTAGGAGTAAATTACAAGGCCCTACTGCCATAAAGTGATGCACAGTTTCCATTTCAATTATGTAACAAAATACCATGGAATAAAGCAGTGATCACAAACATGGTGCCCACAGCCACCAGGGAGCCCCCGAGAAACACATGAGTAGCAGGATCTCATCCCCAACCCGGAGACTGCACTCCACCCTTTTCTGACTGAGGACCATGGTCTTAGATTTGGACGTGGTGATTCTCATACCAGCCGCTTCACACTCGGCTGCGAACCGCTCCAGTGAGAGTTGGAGATCACAGCTTGATGAAGCCAACAGAACCACATCATCTGCAAAAAGCAGAGATGCAATACTGAGGCCACCGAACCGGACCCCCTCTACACTTCTGCTGTGCCAAGAAATTCTGTCCACTGAAAGTTACGAACAGAATCGGTGACAAAGGGCGGCCTTAGCGGAGTCCAAACCTCACCAGAAACAAGTCCGACTTACTGCCAGCAATACGGACCAAACTCTGACGCTGGTCATACAGGACCGAAGAGCCCGTATCCAGGGGGTCCGGCACCCCATAATCCCAAAGCACCCCCCACAGGACACCCCGAGGGACACGGTCGAACACCTTCTCCAAGTCCACAAAACACATTTAAACTGGTTGGGCAAACTCCCATGCACCCTCGAGGACCCTGCCGAGAGCCCCACCTCCAGGCTTGGCTCCAGAGGGGGGCCCGAGTGACCAGCGTCCGGGGAAGGGAAACTTATATCCATTTGTTTTATTCATCCGATGATTTTGCATGGTGAGTTCACATTTTTGTGTGTTGCTATTCTAAAAAAATAAATGAAAAGGGTGATGAGGATGGAGCTGCCAGGCAAGAGAGCTAGAGGAAAACCAAAGAGAAGGTTGAGGGATGTAGTGAGGGAAGACATGAGGGCAGTTGGTGTTAGAAAGGATGATGCAGGAGATGGGCTAACATGGAAAAGGATGACACGCTGTGGCGACCCCTAACGGGACAAGCCGAAAGGAAAAGAAGATTCTAAAAAAATATATATAGTTCATGGTCAGTATTGTAGAGCATGACCAAACAAGACAAGCTAGTGGGTGCAACGACAGTGATGAGATGATTTCCATCCATTTTCCGTACCGCTTATCCTCACTAGGGTCATGGGCATGCTGGAGCCCATCCCAGCTATCTTTGGGCGAGAGGCAGGGTACACCCTGAACTGGTCGCCAGCCATTCGCAGAGCACACAGACAAACAACCATTTGCATTCACATTCACACCTACGGGAAATTTAGAGTCTTCAATTAACCTACCATGCATTTTTTTGGGATGTGGGAGGCAACCGGAGTACAAGGAGAAACCCCACGCTGGCACGGAGAAAACATTCAAACTCCACACAGGCGAGGCCGGATTTGAACCCGGGTCCTCAGAACTGTGAGGCAGATGTGCTAACCAGTCGTACACCGTGCTGCCTCGGAGATGATTTATTTCAAATAATTTGAGCACATTTGTTATTTCTGATGTGTGTATGAAACTGATGGCCCTTTACTGTACATTAATCAGTACCCAAGAAGAAGCTCTCAGATTCAAAAAGGTTGGCGATCCCTGGTACAAAAGGATCCATTAATATCTCTCAGATAATCAAAAGCTACCATTATTACTTTTGTAAAAGGATAATTTTTTTTAAAACCGCTCTCTCAAGCAGCTCTACATAATGTTGTTGCTGGTAATGGTGGTTTATTAGATATATACTGATAATATAATATTCTGATAATATGCTGTATTGTTTCGATGATTTTTAGTTACTTTTACACTTTTTTAAAGCCTACCTAATGGCACACAAACTTTAGTGCTGACTTTTAAAGAAACTGGACTAAAAGTAATACATTTCTTGACAGACTATTTACCTCTAACCAGATCCCATCTGCTAATTTCCATACAAATGTAAAAGCAGGCAAGCATGGAATCTTCGTTGAATCTTCAATGAATCCAATTGTTCCCATGCACAGGGTTTGGGGCTTGCCACAGGCAGGTAGAGAGGAAAATATCAGCAATTTCAAAATAAATGGTTTGTGTGATTCTTATGTGATTGATAAGAATCCTTTACTCATGATAGTTTGCATATTTGTGGTTTTCTTTCACATCCAAGATTTTGAAATTTACACGCTACAGGATTTCTCTTCTCTTAAAAGAGGCAGTATATAGAAATCAGTGTAAGAACACAATGCAGGAGAAAAGTAAAGGAAAAGCTTACAAATACCCATACCCAATACTCTGTTGTGATGCTTTTTCATGCGTACTTTATTTTGATTATCAAGTCATACACTGTGATTATTAGGAAGAAAATGGTCCATTGATCTTTTTGCTTTTACCAGCCATCCACTCAATGGATTCCAACCCACCAGAGAGCATTTTAACCCAGTTAAACTGCATGGCATCTCTTAATGTGAGGAGCTTTTATTGCTGGGAAGCCTGCCATGTTATCCAGCTGGCTCAAGGTTGGTGAGGTACTGAGCATTTGCCACTGCGAAAATGAATAATGCATCCGTGTTATTCAAATCGTCACTTTGCAACTTTGGCTCTAGGTACCACAGATTGGAGGAAAGGTAGCACATGAGCGACTGTTGCTGCTGCTGCCTCTGTGCTCATTGAAAAAGGTGACACTTCAGAAAAGCGTCACACAATTTCATTTCACAGTCTGACTTTTTTCCTGGACAAAATTTTGGCGTTTGTGTTATAAAAGTCCACCCCATCTACAGTTGATATAAAAAGTTTACACACCCCTGTTCAAACGGCAGTTTTTTGTGCTATAAAATATGAGACCAAGATAAATGATTTCAAAAAAATTTCCACCATTAATGCAACCTATAACCTGCACAACTCAATTATTTTTTTTAACTAAACTGATATATTGTGGTTGCTAATGTAATCTTATTATTGGGGATGTGGCCGTGTTCATAATAAACCAATCCCATTCAAACTCATGTAAAATGGTTCAGGCAACACACACCTACCTCCATTAAAAGTGCCTCTGATTCACCTCAAATAAAATTAAACTGTTGTAGTAGCGGTGGCACGGTGGGCGACTGGTTAGAGCGTCTGCCTCACAAACTCCTGTGTGGAGTTTGCATGTTCTACCCGTGCCTGCGTGGGTTTTCTCCGGGCACTCCGGTTTCCTCCCACATCCCAAAAACATACATGGTAGGTTAATTGACAACTCTAAATTGCCCGTAGGTGTGAATGTGAGTGCGAATGGTTGTTTATTTGTATGTGCCCTGCGATTGGCTGGCAACCAGTTCAGGGTGTACCTGAACTATCCTGCCCGATGATAGCTGGGATAGGTGCCAGCAAGAGCGCGACCCTAATGAGGAGAAGCGGCTCAGAAAATTAATGGATAGATGGATGTTGTAGTAGCCATGGTTTGCAAAGAGCTTCCACAGCAGCAGAGGTCTGTCGTTGTTCAAAGGTATCCATCAGGAGAAGGGTCCCCAACGTTTCTAAGGCATTTTATAGAGGTTATGCTCAACCAACCGCTGGATTCGGCAAAACAGGACAAAGCACTTCCTTCCGTTTGAGGTCACTGGCAGGAAACCAGGACAAAGCACCTGGTGAAACATTCCAGTCTACAATGCATTTTGCTTTACATAAGATGTCTTCAAAAGCTACCAAAGATGACCATATCTGATGTTTAGGCTTTGTTCATCTTTACATACATCATATTAAATAAAGGAGATACATGTAATTTAAGCTTTGTCTGAAGACGTGAGTGATAAAGAAAACAATATTCTAGCAAGTTCGCGTTCAAACATCATGTCATTAGCCTGGTTCACACACAGGAAGTCTGCCAACCTATTTTCCGGTTGAGTCATGTGACATTCCGCATAAGGCCCATATACCATGGGAACACAGTGAAGACCATCATCATCAAGTGGAGAAAATATTCCATGACATTACCAAGACCTGGATGTCTTTCCAAAATTGCTGAAAAGATGAGAAGAAAACTAGTAAGGAAGGTAGCCAAGAGGCCAACGGCAACACTGAAGGGGCTCTAGCTCTATCAGGTTGGATGGTGAACGTTGGTGGACTGCCATTTTCAGGTCTCTCCAGAGATGGTCAATTGGGTTGAGGTCAGACCTCTGGCTGGGCCATTCAAGAACAGTCACGGAGTTGTTCTGAAGTCACTCCGTTATTTTAGCTGCGTGCTTAGGGTCATTGACTTGCTGGAAGGTGAACCTTCGGCCCTGAATACTTATGGCTGTGTGATATTTCAGTTTTTCCTTTTTAATAAATCTGCAAAAATTTAAACAATTCAGTTTTTTTCTGTCACTAAGGGGTGCTGTGTGGACATTAATGAGGAGAAAAATTAACTTAAATGATTTTAGTTTTTTAATGGCTGCAATATAACAAAGAGTGAAAAGTTTAAGTGGGTCTGAATACTTTCCGTACCCACTGAAAATATTACCGCAAAGCCGACTAGAACAGCTGAACTTTATTTTGGGTTAATCAGAGGCGCTTAAAATGGGGGTAGTTGTGGGCTGACTGCCATTTAACAAGAGCTTGAATGTGATTGGATAATTCTGAACGCAGCAAAATTCCCACTTCAAAGATGACATGCACACTTGTGCAAACACAGTATCTCATTTGTTTGTTTTTTTTCTATGCACTATACACACACGATTGGTGTAAGGTGGCATACTAACATCAGAACGGCATGTAAAACGCATAGTGACAATATGGGAAGTGTGTTAAAACTCAAAACGGAGTTGACACTGAACATAACAGCACACTGCAGTGTTGGATGGGGGAGCTATCTCGTCTTTGAAAAGAAAACTTTTTTATGCCTTTTTGACCTCCAAACTTACCAGCACCTAACTACTGAAAATATGTGCAGTACTGTATTACACAACCCCTAGGTCACAGTCGTCCCAAACTGTTGATGACATAAATAAACGTATTATACACTACACAACTCTACTCTACATTACTCTCTAAACCCAACCAGTCGGGGCAAATGGCCACGCCGCACTACGTCATGGATCAGATTTTGTTTTCCCTGAAGGAGTTTTTCCTTGCCTCCGTCGACTAGTGGTTGCAGTGTTCAGTTGTTCTCTTAATGTAGAGTCGTTCTAGACATGCTCCATATGTAAAGTTCCTTGAGATAACTTCTGTTGTAATTTGCCACTCATGAAATACAATTGAATTGAATTGAATTATTATAAAGTGGTAACGAAATAACAACCAAATGCTTGTAAGAGCAAGCTCTTCCACTCCATTGTTTAACAGTTGCTGTGACGGAGGAATTGCAGACTACTACAAGCATACCTGTGCATGCCCCCACCCTAAAAAAACAAAATACTGTAAATACAAAACAAATGTGCTCCATGTACGCAACCAGTTGCCAGATAACCTTGAGCCCTGACAGGCGGATGTCTGCAGAGAGAGCACCCTTGCTCTTTGGGACAGATGACACACTCTGAGTCGGTCTTGGCTTTTCTAACCAAAAGGTCATGTGCTGAGGATGTGACTATTTGCTGCAGTGCAGGAGGCACATCAGAAGGTCAGACACACACTGTGCAACTGTCTCAGTGCTTACAAACGCTGCTTCTTAAGAAAAGGTTACTTGGCCATTCAGAAGGACTCCAAAGTAAAGGGGGGAAAGCAGAGAAATGAAGAAATTTGTTTTGCTGTGGTCTCTGAGGTTATTTGTTGGCTGCCTGTTTACTGAGATAAGGCCTTGCAGAAAAACAACACAAACAAAATAATGACAGATATTAACTTTGACCACTGCTTTCAAGTTGCATTACACTTAATAAATACATTTAAGAATTTATTACCGCTGCATGTTTTTTCACCCATTCTATTCTATGCAAGTGTGATGATAAATGGTGAAACATCACAAGAAACCATTCCATTGTCTATAACTTGAGATATGAGATACCAGCTCTGTGCTTGAGTTGCATTAATTTCATGTTATTCCTTCTACTATATAGCCAGATTGGAGAGCAGTTGGGCCTTTAATATTTCATCTGTCCCTGTCCAAATACGTAGAGTATAGCTAACTAACTGTGTGATTTGACTATAGTCTTTCTAAATAGTCTGTTAAATGAAAATATTACACATTTTTCTCTGCATAAGATCTATCTTAAATACATCTTTCATCGTCTCAATAGGAGCCAGAACAATCCTCCAAGGAGAGACTAAGCAGGAAGTGTCAACATTAGCATGTCGCTGAGCTAAATGCCATAATTCAATTGATTGCCAAGTGCAATAACATCACCCACTGATCTTTTAATAATATGGAGATATAAATCCCCTCCTTTCACTTCATTATATTGCCTTTTCACTTTGCAAATTGTGGATCAGCACACACATACCCAGCGCCACATGAAGCCAAGGCTCCATACAATATTCTATTGGGACTTCTGAATACTATTTTCGATTGTAATGAGATGCCCTTTGACTTTTGGATTCAAGCGGAAACTGCTCTGGAATAAATTAGCAGCTATTCATTTCTGGCAAACTCTTACAGTCGGTCTAATCCTCTGGGTCACGGCTATCTCTCCCTCTCCAGGCTTCTCCATACTGCAGGCAATCATGGAGGCGGCGGTGGCCAACAACTGGCAGGTGACCGCTCGCTCCGTCAGCAGCACCACAGATGCAGCAGAGTTCAAACGCATCATTGAAGAGATGGACAGGAGGCAGGAAAAGCGCTTTGTGATTGACTGTGAGGTGGACAGGATCAACACCATATTAGAGCAGGTGAGCTTTCATCATACTCACTGCAGGCTGTGTATTATTAAAACATGAAATTGCGAAAAATTACTCCAATTCGAAAAGGACACTAACTTTTTTGGGGTTGTGTAGGCTAAAACGTTTCAATTAATAGATCCAAAAAAAAAGATGAAAAGAGGAGGCCAATAAAACTCATTGAGTTGTGTTATGGAAGACGTCAGTGTTTCTTCCCCAGCCATTTGGTAAATAATTGAAACTGCTCTATTTTTGTTTGTTTGATTTACTTTAACAGTATTTAGTGCTAAGATGGCACACTTGTTTTTCTCAGTAAAATTCCTCCTCGCTTCATTGCTTAATATGTAATAATAATAATAATAATAAGAAGAAGAAGAAGAAGAAAAAATCATTTTATTTATAGACACCTTTGAGGGCACCCAAGGTCACCATGCAAACATAGTTAAAATAAATCAAGTAAAACAATAAAACTAACAGAATATAAGACATCAATTAAAATGGCAAATGATATGATAAATGTTGAAGTGAACAAGAATAGTGTGTCTTGAGTTTGGATTTGGAGAGGGTTAATGAGTCTGTGTTTCGGAGGTCAGGTGACGGGGGGCAGAGCAGCTGAAGGGACGGTGAGGTGGATGGAGGACGAAGATCTGAGAGAGTGAAGGGGTATGGTAACATGCAGGAGCTCAGCAAGATTTGGCGGGGTGAGGTTATTGTTGGCCTTGAAGGTGTAGCTCAGTAATTTATTTTGGATTTGGTATTGGACAGGGAGCCAGTGGAGTTGTTGCAGGGCTCGAGTGATGTGGTGAGTGGAGGGGGTCTTGTGTTAATACGGGCAGCAGAGTTCTGGAGAAGAAGAGTTTTTTAGTGACTTGTGGGGGAGACAAACAGGAGAGAGTTGCGGTAATCCAGTAGGGAAGTGACGAGGCTATGAGCAAGGACAGCGGCAGTGTGGGGGTCAAGGAGGGACGGAGCTAAATTATGTTTCATAGATGAAGGTATACATGGTAATGTTGTTTATGTGTGCTTGGAAGGAGAGTGTGCTATGGGGGATTGCACCGAGACTCTTAACCTCAGTGGAGGTGGAAACAGGAATTATCAAGTGTAATGGGAAACTGTCAATTTTGGCTAGCATGGACTTGGTACCTCTGAGTAAGATTTCAGTTGAGTTGTAGAAAGTTGGATGAGAACCAGTGTTTGAGTTCAGAGAAGCACTCAGGACGGGAGGAAGGAAGAAGAGTGGCAGTGGGTTTGGTGGAGAGGTAGAGCTGATTGTCAACCATGTAACAGTGAAAGTGTAAATTGAATTTATGGAAAATATTGCCAAGAGGAAGGATGTAGGTGATAAAGACGAGCGGGCCCAAGACAGAGCCCTGGGGGACACCAGAAGAAACGGGTGATTGATGGATTTGAATGATTTCATGGGTGCGGCCCAACAGTAAGAAATGAACCACTGGAGAGGTGTGTGGCAAGCGGAAGGCTTGGAGCAACAGTTGATTTCTGAAATGTCCATGGCAGAAGGCAGAGGAAAACTTGAAAATTAGTGGACCAGTAGAACACGGTGAGGCAGTGAGGATGAACTGAAGTAGGCGGAAGGAGGAAGTTGCTGGTGGATCTGTTAGATTTTTGAATCGAAAAATTACAGAAAACAGATGAGTACAAGTGGGAGGGAATGGAGTCCGGTGGGCATGAAATATTGCCAAGCAGAGAGAATAGTGCCTTCGGAGTTGCCTTTGCTTTTATGGATTAGGATTGTGGAGTTCGATTTGGCTTTAATTATAGTCTTTGTAGTGGTTAATATGATGACTGCTAATGTGCCATGAAAAAGTATTGGCTGCCCTCTCAAGCTCTTATATTTTTGCATAGTTTCCCCAGTTAAATGTTTAAGATCATCAAACAAAGGTAAATATCAAACAAATACATACCAAGAGAACTCAAAATTCTGTTTTTAAATGGTGATTTAATTCATTAAGGACATTGTTTTTTTTACGTTATCTGGCCCAGTGTGAAAAAATAATTATCCCCACTTGCTGTATCATGAAGTAATTGTGGCTAATCACAATTTTTGGTTAATTTTCACAAATCACACGCAAGCCTGATTACCTCCAGACCTGTTCAATAAAGAAATCAATGAAACAGAATCGTTCCCGAGAAAATCAAGTCGGCCAAAAGAGCCGAAAAAGCTACAAGAAAATATCACGAGCCAAAGAAATTCCAGAACAGTTGAGAAATAAAGTAATTGACAACTATCAGTCGACCAGTTCAGGGTGTACCCTGCCTCTTGCCCGAAGATAGCTGAGATAGGCTCCAGCACGCCCGCTACCCTAGTGAGGATAAGCGTTACACAAAATGGATGGATGGACCGCTATCAGTCTGGAAACGGTTACAAAAGTAATTTCTAAAGCTTTAGGATTCCAGCAAACCATAGGGAGAGCCATTATCCTCACATGGAGAAAACATGGAACAGTGGTGAATCTTCCCAGGCCGACCTACAAAGATTACCCCAAGAGAACAGCAATGACTCATTCAGGAGGCCACAAAGGAACTCAGAAGAACTTCTTAAGAACTGCAGGCCTCCCTTGTCCTAGTTAAGATCAGTGTTCATAACACAACAATAAGGAAGAGACTGGGCAAAAATGCCATCCATGGCAGAGTGCAAAGGTGAAAACCACTACTGACCAAGAATTACGTAAAGGCTCGTCTTACTTTTGAAAAAAAAAAAAGAAAAAACATGAATGATTCCTAAGACTTTTGAGAGAGTATTATATGGACTGACGAGATGAAAATTGAGCTTTTTGGAAGGTGTGTGTCCTGTTACCTAAATGTAGCACAGCATTTGAGAAAAAGAACATCATACGAACAGTCAAACATGGTGGTGGTAGTTTGATGGTCTTGGGCTGTTTTGCTTTTTCATGACCTGGATAAATTGATGTGATTGATGGAACAATTAATTCTGCTCTTTAACAGAAAATCCTGAAGGAGAATGTTCAGCCATCAGTTTGTGACCACCAGCAAGTCAACTCCTAAATGGCTTTAAAAAACAAAAAATGATTTTGGATTGGCCTATTCAAAGTCCAGACTTGAATCCAATTGAAATGCAGCAGCATGACCTTAAAAACCCTCGAAAACCGTCCATCCCATCCATCCATCCATCCATTTTCTGTACCGCTTATCCTCACGAGGGTCGCGGGTGTGCTGGAGCCTATCCCGGCTATCTTCGGGCGAGAGACGGGGTACACCCTGATCTGGTCGCCAGCTAATCACAGGAAAACCCACTATTTTTGCTGAATTCAAACAATTCTCCAAGGAAGAGTGGGTGAAAATATCTCCAGGGAGATGTGAAAGACTCATTGCCAGTTATGCAAAACGCTTGATTTCATTTGTTGCTACTGAGGATGACCCAACCAGTTATTAGGTTTAGGGACACATTACCTTTTCACACAGGGCCAGGTAACTGAATAGTTTTTTTTCCTTAATAAATCAAATCATCATTTAAAAACAGCATTTTAAGTTCACCGGGGTTATACAGTATTTGTCTGATATTTACATTGGTTTAATGATCTTAAGCATAAAAGTGGGGAAACTGCAAAAAATAAGAATTTGAAATGGGGCCAATAATTTTACGGCACTGTACATGCCCTTGTGTATAGTGAGTCAATTTTTTTTTATGGGGCGTTTGAGTTGACGACCTTTGGATTTTAATTGTCGCAGAGAAGGGGTGAAATGGTGCAGAGTTGGTGAACGCTACAGATCTGTTTTTTAATGGCGCGTGTTGAGGAGATGATGGAGATTATTATTGTCGTGAGTAACCAGTTCATCGGGGGTGGACAGATAGTCTGGGCCAGGGGTGGGCAAACTTTTTGGCTCAGGGGCCACGCTGACTCTTAAAATTTGACAGGCGGGCCAAGCCGGGACCAGATGCTTACATATAAAAAAAAAAGGCATTGTAGCGTTAATACTTCGATTTACTTTTAATGGGAACAGTGTTGTTTTGTTGATCACCTTTTTTTTGCCAGTGCATCAATGTCTGTTGTTAGTTTTGTTGTGGCAATTCTCAGAACACATCTGAGGAGTTCATCACTCAGCTGGGATCTGTAGGATGTTTTGTTGGTGTTATCACACCAAACGTCTGTTCACACGCAGAGTATGTAGTGCCGAACACCACCAGCATCCTCTGTGCCATCTTCTGGATTTTTGGAAATTTGTTTGTGCTTAATGAAGCATAAAACTCATCCACTTTGAGAGCTGAACTGACAGTATCACATTGGAGATCAATCAGTTCCATCTGCAGCTCCTGTGGCGCTGTTTCAGGGTCTTGTGTGACTGAATCTTGGATGGCAGTTTGTCAGATAAAGATGTTTTTCTGAGCCTGCAAGCTTGATTTTAACCGCTGAGCCATAGCCATCAGTTCCTGCGTTGATTGGCTGTTAGCATAATCAGCATGCTAGGTAGAAAAGTAACGATGATGTTATATTCCTCTAAAACCGTAATGGTTTCTTAAGAAATTAGACATATAGCCTTTGACTGGACTTCAGTCAAAAAGTATTTAGTAGTCCATTCTATACTAACCACTCTCCACTCACTGTTGACTTTTCTTTTCTTTGGCTCACTCATGGTTGAGAAGGGTTCAGAGCAGTCGTAGAGTAAAAACAGAACAGCTAAATTCAGGCCAATGTATCACTGCACATACTGCGCTACCTGGTGGAACCACTGGGCATTACAGGACAACCTGGTGGAACCACTGGGCATTACAGGACAAGGTCAAATGAATGCAGTCATGATTTTAATATTATTTGGGTAATTCTGTACCAATCTCTGATGGGCCGGATTGAAATGATCAATGGGCCAGATGTGGCCCGCGGGCCTTAGTTTGCCCATCACCCGGTCTGTGCTAATGTTCTTGATTTGACTTCAGTTGACTTGAACATCACTGATGACATATGGCTGAGAACAGAGTAGTGGAGTGAGGATGCCATGAGGATGGAAATGTTTTGCTGAGTTAGATTACGCAAAAACCTTTGAGGAAAGTGGCCCATGTACCGAGCAGGAATCTAATCTGCAATTCTGGGTACAAATGCGGATAGAGGAATTCATTGTTCTCCCATCCAACTATTCCTAACTTTGCATCACTCTCCATTAACCAGTGTGTAGCCTTCTAATTAACAAATGGTCAGACAAAAAAAGGAGAATATAAAGCATGATGACGTTTTCTTTTTTGTGGATTATTTAAGATTGTTAGTTTAGAGTAATGTCTTTATAGTTTACCATGTACTGTATGTTTTGGGACTACATTATGATTTTTTTTTTTTAAAACACTTTGAATTTGACCAATGGCTAACAACTGAATGGGTCACACAGCAGTAAGCCTGCATTGTGGGTGTTTAAGCCGCAGCAGAGCTTTAACTCGAGAGTGTGAAGCTATTTTGGAAAGCCCACCAGTTAAATCCTCTTCCTTGAAAAAAATAAAACTTGAAATCAAAACCCAAAATCACTGTCATTTTATTCCACTACTCCTCATATTAGTTGAAACACCATCTTGCATCACACCACTATGCACCCGAGTGTTGCTGTTGCCTCTGCTTAGAAGGCAATTAACAAATTAGGCTGCTTGTTAACATTCATATGAAAATTGGTGTCTCCGTGTTTCACCAAATCCCCTCAATGACTTTTAACTTCACTTGTTATGCATGAGTCTTATTTCAAGCCAGATTCATAGTTTTGAACATTCATTTGGTGTTTTTGTCTCTACTGAAGATGCATTGTTTGCTTCTTTAATTGTTTCAATAATAAGACTGCTTGTCCAAAACGATGACTTTGTTCCCACTGTTTCCTTGTTTTTTGTTTTTGTTTTGTTTTTTGCCCGCTTTTAGACATATTTTCCACTTCACCAGCATTATACATCATACTGGCTAAACCTTTTTTTCAGTTCAGTGACAGTAACAGCAGTGAACGTAGTTTGCCCCATTTTTATCAGTGATAACCTCAGCATGAAACCTTTTTTTTTTGGTCCTGGCCTAATTGAAATAATCCACCAGTGCAGATGAATCAATGGCATTGAGGCAGGTTTGGTGTACTTCTCTCTGCTGAATGCCCCCTACTGAGGCACATAAGTGTGCACATTTAAAACCAGGACTGGCCGTCTGCTATGTGGGAAATAGCTCCCAATGTGACAGTTACTTATACCATTACATAAACTTTCTGCTTCTACCCGCAGCTAGCTGTATCAACTCATGATTGTCCTATATATATATATATATATATATATATATATATATATATATATATATATATATATATATATATATATATATATATACATACACACACACACACACACACACACACACACACACACAGGGTGGAGTTCGACTTTCGCACGAAGTCAGCTGGTATAGGCTCCCGTGACCTTGAACGGGATAATCGGTGTTGAGGATGGATGGATGGATGGATGGATGGATATGTATTATTATGGTTGTTCTCTGCAAGTGCATCATACTTGGAGGTACTTCTACTTTGTTTCTTCTACAGTATGACAGCACAGAACACCACTCAGTGTTGTGCAGAGCAGTTCAACACCACTATAAAATATATATATATATCCATCCATCCATCCATTTTCTGTGCCGCTTCTCCTCACTAGGGTCGCGGGCGTGCTGGAGCCTATCCCAGCTATCATCGGGCTGGAGGCGGGGTACACCCTGAACTGGTTGCCAGCCAATCGCAGGGCACATACAAACAAACAACCATTCACACTCACATTCACACCTACGGGCAATTTAGAGTTGTCAATTAACCTACCATGCATGTTTTTGGGATGTGGGAGGAAACCGGGGGGCCAGAGAAAACCCACGCAGGCACGGGGAGAACATGCAAATTCCACACAGGGGATTGAATTGACTGGCAACCAGTTCAGGGTGTACCCCGCCTCCTGCCCGATGATAGCTGGGATATGCTCCAGCATGCCCGCGAACCTAGTGAGGAGAAGCGGCACAGAAAATGGATGGATGGATAGATGGATGGATAGTTGGAGCCAGTCTAGTACGACAACAAACAGCCACAATGACAAAATATACATTTAAGAAATAAAAAAACACAATTATGGAGAGCCATTCAGCAATGAATGTAATGTTGTGGTAATGCTGATACGATGAAAACTGTGCAAATGATGCCGATGCATCAAGCAATTTGAAGTGATTTAAAGTGATTAGTAATGTAATATTAGAACAATTGTGCAAAAATTGCAGCGAGTCCTCAAGGATGTAAGTCTACGGCAGTAATCAACAACAGTTATGCAAATAACGCAGTGACAAAGCTACTACAATGAGTACAGTAATAGTGTAATGTAATAATGATCCAATTGAGATGTGCAAAATTGGCAAAAAATGACAATATGTCACAATGGATTTGTAAGTCAACTATTTAAGTTAATGGAGAGAGGGAAGAAGCTGTTGGAATGTGTGCTGGTTTTAGTGTACATTGTTCGATAGCGGCTACCTGAGGGAATGAGCTGGAAAAGGTGGTGTCCAGGATGCAGTAGCTCCCAGAGAATTTTGCCTGCCCTTGTCTTAGTTCTTTGCCGCATTCAAGTCCTCAAGAGTGGGTAGAGGGATACCGCTAATCTTTTCGGTATTCCTAAATGTCCGTTGCAGTCTGATTTTGTCCTTCTTTGAAGCAGCACCGAACCAAACTGTCATGGATGCACACAGGACTGATTTGGTGACTGTTGTGTAGAACTGCCTCAACAGCTACTGTGACAGGCCAGGCCGTGCTTCCTCAAAAGCCGCAGGAAGTACATCCTCTGCTGGGCCTTTTTGAGGAAGGAGTTGATGTTGGCCTCCCACTTCAGGTCCTGAGAGACTGTAATTCCCAGGAACTTGAAGGACTCGACGGTTGACACAGAGCATTTGTACAGGGTGATGGGCAGCTGTGGCGAAGGATGCTTCCTGAAGTCCACGATCATCTCCACAGTCTTGAGTGTGTTCAGCTCCAGGTTGTGTCGTCTGCACTAGAGCCACAGCCGCTCCACTTCCTGTCAATATGCAGACTCGTCACCATCTTTGATGAGACCGATGACTGTGGTGTTGTTTGCAAATATTTGCTTGTTATGTTGCATCGGTGTATTCAATTTTTTTTTTCCCTTTATACAGAAAGGACATTGTTTTATATTTATTATATATAAATACTGTGTATGTATTTGCAAAAATAACAGCAATGAAAACCAAATTTGAACCTATGCACATCAAATGGATGTGCTGTTGCATGCTCAGTGGTAAGCAGACACATGTATTAGCTTTATTTATCGCTTGAAATGACATAGACCAACCGAAAGACATATTTGCATAATGTCGGATCAGGCACAATTTTGTTTTTGAAAATAAAGTTGCAACTCATGAATTTTGAGATGCTGAGTGGGAGGCTATCCGGGCTATTATAATTTTATTGTTTAACAACCACTTTGTATTTATCACCAGACTTTTCCCATCAATACACTACACTGCAGAGAAATTAATGCAATGGCTGTGCTTTCCTGAGTCTTTTTTTTTTTTTCACATTTTTTATTGCACACATGTTTGAGCATCTGCGGCCTTGCTACTCTGATCGAAGTAATAGATTTTTTTGTGAGTAAAGTGTTCGACCATACATAAACTCATGAGTAATCTGATACATCTATGAGATTGCACACATATAGCCTCCTATCTCTTATGCGCCTTCCTGGCCCACTTTCCTCCTGGGATTTCTTCACTGGAGTTTGCTCAGAGGCAACAGCCTGCTCATCGCCAATGTAAAGAGAGACAAGCGAGGGGGAGAGACAAATAAATAAATAAATTTAAATGAAGCGTCTGGGACAGGCCCAGGGCGCACAAGCTGTTCAAAGACTGGAAGGGAATGAGCTCACTCTGCCAAAACTACATTTTCATGCAGAAAGTGAGAAGGATTCATAGAAAAAGAAAAAAAATTTGAGAGGTGTATCTGGGGATTTGTTTCAACATCACTTCTCATGCCCGCAGAGGCATTAAATGCAGTCATAATGTTTTCCCACGGAGAGAGTTAGCTGTCCCTCTCTCTACATAGATAACAAACTTGGGCAATTCATACAGTCTTAAATATTTAGGTTTAATTTTAATTCATGAGATTGAAAAGAAAATGTGTTTATAGTAGAAACAGCATCCTGGGAGAGAATCAAAAAACAAAGAAGCCAACCAGGCTCTTTCATTATGCAAGTTTATTTTTCTCATGACCCCCTCATGTAGCTAAACTACATCTACCAAAAATAAATCATGTAGAGCTATACATAAATGCAAGGTGAAAGGTTATGTATTGATAGCTATTTTTTGATTGGTTAGTCGTTAGTAGGATTAAGCAAAATATCCATAAACTATTCCCAGAGAATGTTGCAGAGGTGGTGTGTGGCAAAAGGAACCCATTACATTTCAGTGATGATCTCGATAGAATGCAGACGCAGGAACTTCGTTTTTCACAGTTATAGTACACTTGCATTGGACCAAATGTGGCAGTGACCTACCAACTCCAGCAGAAGAAGCTGTGGTGAAAAAACATTTTAGTTTGTGGCAATCGGCACCCGCTTTGGGACAGATGTGCTAAGGAACCAAATAGCAGGCGCTAATGTCCATGCAGTCTAACAGACTGTGCAAATTGTTGGCAACAGGTATACAAAGGGTTGCAAAATTAAACAGTGGATATTGGAGACAGGCGTTAATAGTTGAACTCTTCCACGCAAACTACATCAGCACATTAATCTGTTTATTTTTAATTTTTTTGCTTCAGACAAACAGTGAGTTCTCCTGGGAAGACCAAGCCGTTTGTATCTGTAAGGTCACTTTGTAAGGGAGTTGTAGGCAAGGAGGACCACAGCCCAGCATTTCATCTCTGTAATGAAAGTGTTTGCACACGAAACATCCCAACATGTATACCGTTTGTAAAAGAGGGTTTTGGTCATTGCAAGTGCAAAATTAAGTTTGAAGTGATGGGGGACCCAGAGAATGCCGCCCTTGGGTGACTACCCCTGTTACCCATATCAAAAACCGCCACTGCCTGCTGTTTTAGATGTATTATTTAAAGACACAAAATAAGCTAACACAGTTTGTCTCAAGTTTGATAAATCACATTGCACGTACAAAATTTATCTATTTGCATTTACTCCTGCCACAAAATGAACTGGACTGCAATTTAGCACATTTTGCACACGCAATGCTGTTTGCGACCGGGTTAGTTGATCAGCAGCCACATCTGTTTATCTGTTTTCGTGCACAATCAAGTTTATGCCTGTTTTTGCATGTGCAAAGCTTTAGTTAATCAGGCCCTCTGTGAAGTGCATTAACATCACCTACAGGACTATCACTACAGTCAGGCGGTCTGAGGCGAGGTCAGGTTATCTTTGTAAAGGCAGACTTTTTGCTCTTTTATTTCCTCTTATAAGAATTTACATGTGTACCTAATATAGTGGCCACTGAGTATACTGTATTGTCTGAATTACAAAAGATCCTAAAAGGTTAGTGACATTTTTTGATGGTAACAGCAGAAAAGTGGGATACAACTATAGGATTGCAGGCAAAAGGAACTTCATGTCAATATCAAAGCGAAAATAAACTCCCAGCATGCGTTTTGATACTTAAAAGTTGAAGTTGAGCTACATCCTCGTAATTATCCATCCATTTATTTTCTGAACCGCCTATCCTCCCAAGGGTCACAGGTGTGGTGGTGCCTATCTCAGCTGACTTTGGGCGAGAGGCAGTGTACACCATAAACTGGTCGCAAGCCAATCGCAGGGCACATATAGACAAACCATTCACACTCATATTCACACCTACGGATAGTTTAGAGACTTCATTTAACCTACCATGCATGTTTTTGGAATTATCGGAGGAAACCAGAGTACCTGGAGAAAACCCACGCAGGCATGGGGAGAACATGCACCTCGTAATTATAGCAAATGAAAACAAGAGCTCAAAAAATTCATAAATAGATTACGCTATCCTTTAAAATGTTATATTTTAAAAATAGTAATTACATAAGAAAGACTTTTGGTCAAATACACATCTGTAGGGGAAAGGAATTGTTTGCCTACAAGTGTAGCTGCAGTTTGGCATGCATACAAGTTGCCAAGCAGAATGCCTGAAAGAAACATAGCTCAACTTTCTGCCCAAAAATGTTCAAATTCCTGGCACCAATCTTGACTGTGGCCTTTTACCAACTTCTATGATGTATAGAATTAGATAGCATTATATGGCGTTATCAAAGAGAAAAAGACCTGCTGGCAATTGCTGACAATTTATGCATGTCTCAAGGATGCAGTGTTGTGACACTAACTTCTCCAAAGTGGAGCATGTTTTTGCTTATGACTTAAGGAAAAATCACTCTGAGAGAAGGACACCTTTCAGTTTCAAAAAGCCTCACATAAAAAGCCTGTGCTCACGAGGGTGTCTCATTATTTTCATTGCCTTGAGGTATCAAGTCTCAAATTGATCTCATATCTCAGCAATGACAATCTGCCGAATATGAATCAGGTGTTTGGAAATGTTCAGCAGTTGGAGCACAGCCAGCACATGACAGGCATATTGAATGACTCTTGAATATTGAATGACTCATGGGCATATTGTATGTCCTTATGCCAAGTTTGGAGAGTATCAGAATACATATAACATAATTATGCATAATTAGGTTATTTAAAAAAAAAAGGTAACTGTATTCCGTTATATCCATCCATCCATGCATCCATTTTCTACCGCTTCTCCAAGGTCGGGTCCCAGGCGCAGTAACTTTATCAGGGACGCCCAGACTTCCTTCTCCTCAGCCACTTGATCCAGCTCTTCCTTATTCCACTGTAGTCACAGAAAAAATATATAATCATATCACAGTTGTATTTAAAATTATTTTGCAGAATTGCAATTTTAATGTAGGAAAAAGCCGATTGTTGACTTGAGCTGTCGGCTTTCTTCATAGCAAGCACAACCTTGTCAAAAGACAGGAGTGCGTGGATACGTTGTTACAATATAGCTCAACAGGCCACCATGACTCCACTCGCATATTATGAGTAAGCCGGGTAATCAATTCTGCCATTTGAGTTACGGAATCTCACATTAGCTCTAAAGTTATGTTGACAAGAAAAGACCAACAGCAGCGCAACATGTCCTCAAATTGAAAAATGTTAAATTTGAGAGCGGCGTTGCCTTGACGTCAGAATTTGTATCCAATAGGAAAGGGGCCGGCAGAGCGATTTCAGAGTGCTAACAGCATTAGCCCAACAAGCAGGAAAAACCCTGTCACTTCCTGGTTGGCTGCTACGTAAGCACTTCCAAATATGAGCAAGGTTGCACAGGGGCGCTGTCGTACTTGCGCGTTGCCCCACGGTGAACACCAACAAAAAACAAGTACCGTGTGAAAAGGCTTTTATTCGTGAAAGTCTTCACTTCCCGTCACAAATCACCCACAGCTTTACTGTTTAAACACCATATTCCCAATATAAGTTGCTAAACGTGTCACTGGGAATAAAAAAAACAAAGGTTGCGAAACACTTAACATTATCATCCTATCATAAACACAGGGGTGGGAGGAGGTGTGTGTGTATATGTTTGAGCAGACAGAAATGACTAGACAATTGCTTATTTAAAAAAAAAATATATATATATATATATATATATATATATATATATATATATATACACACTGTGATTGGCTGGCAACCAGTTCAGGGTGTACCCCGCCTCCTGCCCGATGATAGCTGGGATAGGCTCCAGCACGCCCGCGACCTTAGTGAGGAGAAGCGGCTCAGAAAATGGATGGATGGATGGATGGCATATTTGGTATTGGAATTATCCAAAAGTAATTTAAATCTCTGTAAGTGATACGCATGCGCACAAAACACAATGCCATGTTTTGCAAGCAAAAAAAACACAACACGTTGTGTTTATGGAGGTAAATATGCCCCCTCCTCCTTACCTATTTGTGGCAGTTTCACAGATTTTGTGCTTGAGCTGGTCATCTGGCGATGAACCGTCCCCCATGTACAGTAAAAATCAGTTCTAAAGCATCGACTTTTTGCCACTGACTGTTTTCTGCTCCTTTGTCTCCCATTGTTTTTCGCAGGTTTCTGTGTTGTAGCCTTTTTAAGACGTAGAGGTCGGATGAGGGCAACCTGAGCGTCCATACTGCAATTGCGTCAGATACATATCCGATTTACAGCCACAAACAAAAGAGGCAGCCCTAATCAGAATACATTTTACAAGTAACCAGCCCAGCCCTGCCTAATGCGCAGGGAAGCATATCACCCTATTGCCAGTGGCTGTTAGCCAAAGTGTGCTCCATCAAAAATACTTTCACTGGGGGACACTGAACAAGTGGACCGAAGCTTTCAAATCTCCAATTCGTCCTGTGTGAAGTGTAATGCAATGAGATCTCAACAGCAAAGTGCAGACAATTGCCCCGCTGGATAAAGTGGAAACTGTAAGATCACATTTCTGTCAACTTCCACATTGGAAAAAAATGTAGACAATAGAAATTTGAAGCCATCAAACTGTACCCCTTATAAAAGTAAATAAACCGTGCAGGCAAAGCTTCACAGCGTCATGCACAGTTGCAGTTTTTGTGCGACTTTAGAGGCATATCTTTACTTGTTAATGTCTTATTCCACTGTATCATCTTAGTATTTTATGTTAGAAGCTAATAAAAAAAAAAACACCTTGCACTGTTTACAAATTGTTATCTTCATTAACGTCGTTAACACTGCAGGCGTGTGTGTATGTTTGGGATGTACATTGTTGATTGTACTTTGTTTAGCTTTGTAAAATAGCCTCGTAAAATATTAGAAACAGCTCTCAGTATGATACAGTGCAGTTCCACACCACTTTGAATTACAACCACGAAATCGATACCTCTCTGACAATGTTAATCAAAACTGAGCATTTGATATTTTGATACAGTTATCATATTAAATCTTAATACATTTTCCATGGTGTTTCAAATGTTAGGACGATGATTATCATATTTTGTTCCTCTTAGTCCAGACATTGATAGTAATCATGGTACAGCTTACACAGAAGGGTTAGGTTTCCAAATTAGTGCTAAAATGACAACAGAATTACAAACTGAAAGCAATCATGCTTTTTATTCATTCATTCATTCATTTTCTGAGGCGCTTCTCCTCACTAGGGTCGCGGGCGTGCTGGAGCCAATGCCAGCTGTCATCGGGCAGGAGGCGGGGTACACCCTGAACTGGTTGCCAGCCAATCGCAGGGCACATAGGAACAAACAACCATTCGCACTCACAGTCATGCCTACGGGCAATTTAGAGTCTCCAATTCATGCATGTTTTTGGGATGTGGGAGGAAACCGGAGTGCCCGGAGAAAACCCACGCAGGCACGGACGGGGAGAACATGCAAACTCCACACAGGCGGGGCCAGGAATTGAACCCGGGTCCTCAGAACTGTGAGGCTGACGCTCTAACCAGTCGGTCATCGTGCCGCCTCATGCTTTTTATACTTGACCAAATCATGTTTCATCATCACATGGATGATTGTTTCTGTGTATGGGTTTGAGTATGAGTATCTATGAGTGTGTATGAGTCTCTTGTATCATGTTTTATAAAACTACAATTATCACATAAAGTTGTGGATGAACACTCCTCTCTCATCTGTGCTACAAATAAAGGTGTAAAAAAATATTGTAAAAAAACAAAAAATTGTAAATCATAAAACATATACAGATGAATTAAACACCTAGGGAAATTATTTTCAAAAGCCCAGTTCCTAACTAATTTTAAAAAAGTAAAAAAATCATGTTGATTGTTGAATCTACACAATACAGTAGTTCCACCTTTTGAATTGTACTATCCATCCATTTTCAACACCGCTTATTCTGGTTAGGGTCGCAGGGCACTGGAGCCTATCCCAGCTGACTTCGGGCGAAAGGCGGACTACATCCTGATCTGGTCGCCAGTCAGTCACAGGGCACATGAATTGTACTCCTGAATTAAATTGTTTTCCACAATATTCAAATTCATTGCAAATTGCAAATCCTCATTGCAAATGCAATCAACACTGAAATTGCCAATGAGATATACTGTACATCATTGTCAGGCCTCATGATACGGTAATGTCTCATTTTGTCCTCATCCATAATATGGATAATATGGATTCCATATGCCTGAGAGGAGTGTGAGATGTGTACAAGCTGATGCGGAGGCTATCATTATCAGAGCCGCTTCTTGTCTTGCAGCACAGCCGGCCGGCAGTGAAAAGGTCAAAGCTGGAGGAGAACGTGAAGCTGTAGCTCTACATTTAGGGCTCTTTGTGTGCCTGGTAAACTACATGAGGGTGAACTCAAGGTCGTCATAGTTGTTGTCTGTCCTCATCAGGCTTTTAAGAAAAACTTCACACTAGAAACAAGACAGCCCCCGTGGATCAATTTTCAAGAGGCTATGAAAAAGAGGAACTGTATTATAGAGGGGGCAGACACACTAAACACTTTTCCTTACTCCTGTGTCGCTGTGAAAGGGAATAATTGGTTAGCAGGTTTATGTTTGTAGGTGTTCGAGATTAAAATCAACAGGAATCAATTCAGGGAGAATGGAGATGGCATAAACTGGATTTAAATTAGCTGTCCCCTTCAGAAAAACGCCAATTTTAAGGGAAATAGGAGCAAAATTGCATTTGGTTTGCTAAACCAGTGCTGACAATTGCATGTGTTCCCAGGGATTGAAGGTTGATCTTTCCCACTTTTGACAACAATAGGAAGTCAATACTCAAATGAAAGCACAAAGAAGAGAATCATGTTCTCATTGACTCCATTAACAGATAGTTATCATTCCCTGCAGTTGCTGAGTTTTTTGTTTGTTTGTGTGTTTGTTTTTTTCAGTCAGCAGTGTCTTTCATTAAAGGAGTTGACTGTCAGGCTGGCTGTGCTCCAAGCTAAGGTTGTCGCATGCCACCACTGCCAGTCTGAGAGCGAACTGCAGGCAGGCAGGGGACCGGGGCTTTTGGCTGGCTCGCTCCAGCGCACGTGTGATGAGGCTTATGGCCAAAGTCAAGGTTAGGACGATAAAAAAGGAGGACTCTAGCAAAAATGAGGCGAACATTTACAGTGGAAAGGGGATGCGTTATTGTAAAAGAGCCATTAAAATATGCACACTGATGGATTCTGATAGCCACCTTGGTCTGACATCCTGCGGTGCTTCGAGTTTAATGCCATAACGATGGGGAAGTTGTCACAGAACACTGACTCTCCCGAACGGCTTGACAGTGAACAATGTGCTCACCTAAATTGCACTGCTCTCTGGATAAAACCAAAAGTTAAGTCCTGGGTGGACAGGTTGTAAAGAAAGAAGCGGTTTGTTAAGTTTATAAGGGTACCCCATTAAAGCTGTGACAACTTTAAATTGTTTGCTGTAGTCCAGAGCGCACAAGTTCGATCAAGAGCCGCATCGAGAAGGAGAAAGGCGGAAATGCTGGATGAAAGATGATGGCTTATTGTCATGATGCAATTTATTTAGTGAGCCGCTAAAACAAAAGCAATACTGCAATGGCATTCAGGAAAGCGCACACCATTAACAAAACCGATTTGTGTTAGTTTTTCTACATGGCAAGCTATGACCTGGTTCATGGGGTTTCACAGAAGACGACAAGACAATCGTTGCCCGTTACCATATCACGGTTAATTTTTTTGCGGTTTCACTGTATCTTGGAAATTTAAATCATACATATCTAATTTTAGATGGCAACATTTTCACTATGTTGCAGGATTTCATTGTGATTTTTCCATATGGACAGTTACTGCAGACTCACGTGGGAGTAAGCATGAGCCAGGAGGAAAGGGGCAGTGAATATCCAAAGTCAACACTTAAAAGGAAGCGGAACTACAATGTGTCGACTGCAAAACAGAACTGGCTTACCAACTAAACTTCTCAAGCTAATTTATTTTAGCCTACCACTGCTAGTTAGGATGAATGGTAATCCCTCCACAGGTGGCCGAGGATAAACATAGCCGCCGGTGCGCTGTCAATCACTTTATTGAACAAACGGTAAGAAAACAAAAACATAAGCCCATTCATTCACGAGGTATCGATGCCATTTGAAACAATTGCTTCGTAGCATGAGCAAAGGTTTTTTTCAAACTGTCCGAAGAGGCAACACCTTACTTAGATTTACTAGCTTCATAACAAAGTTTTTAAAAAACCTTTTCACATGACTGTTTGTTATGATTGAAATGGAAAAAAAGAGGACAAATTAAGCCTTACACACGTGCGCACGCGTAATTATGAAACAACAATGATGATATGTGATGTCAACTGTCAAAAAACCTTTCTTATTATTCCCAGTGACAAGTTTAGCAGCTGGTATTGGTAATGAAATGAGTTTACATAGTAAAGCAGTGGGTGATTTGTGACGGGATATTGAAACATCACCTTACAAAGTGCGCCCGCAGGGTGAGCCAGCTGCTACCCTCCATAGCCTCACCAGCAGTCCTGAGGACTTTGACAGATCACAGTTTTCTTTGTGAATGTTATAAAAAATATATATATAAGTCCTCCACTGAATACGAGCCAAACAGTCCCTCTGAGTTGGTTTTAAACTGGTCATTTTGGTTGGCCAACAAAAAAAACTTTCCCTGCGGTCCTTTGATGTCCATTGTGACTATTTAGCCACTTGTTGTGCTGCTAAACTCCGGAAAGGTTTGCTTGGCCAACTAGTTTGAAAGCGCCAAGGGCTCAAATCAACTACCGGCCTCTCTCCCTGCATTAAAAATGTAATCTTGCAAAATAATCTAATTGTTTTTGTAAATGTACCTGTAATGTGATTGCACGTTTTTTTCTTAACGCTACCGAATTACAGTTACATCTTTTTTTAATCCCAATTATGTAACGCTGATACATGTAAATTGTAACTCCTCAAGACAACCAACAACAAACAGAGTTTAAAACAATACATCTTGCTCTCAAGTTTGGTGTTCCTTAGTAACGAATCACGTCTTATTCTATCAGTCTTAAAAAAAAGTTTGAGAAACCCTGCCATAAAATCATATTTGGATAGGTTTGGTGTAGAAGAATATGAGTCCTTACTTCAACCGTATCGTTAATCTTGTCAAACATCTTCCCATGAGAATGTAAGCTGTTATAACTGCAAAATACAACTTAATTTCCCGTGATTGTATTGGCCATGTATCCTATTACTTTAGTCCATTTCTTGTTTAACTTTTCAAAGGTTGTCATGCCAAAAAAGGAACAAAGCAATAATGCTAATGTTGCTATAAACTTGCTTTGCAGTGTCTGTAAAGAGCAAACTAAGACACAGATGTTATGTTTCTATAGTGTATATCATGCACAGAATCATCAGAATCATCATCTTTATTTGCCAAGTATGTCCAAAAAACACACAAGGAATTTGTCTCCAGTAGTTGGAGGCACTCTAGTACAACAGACAGACAGTATATGTTATGCTCCTCAATAAGTGTTGTGCAGCATGCTATGCATGTACAGTACCGCGCATATGTTGTGCAATAGTGTCATGACCACATGAATTATGACTGTCACTGATCAACAAAATAATCCACAGTGGGAGGAAAATTTAGGGTAAAATCAGCGTGATTGGTAGCACAGTGACGGAAAGGCCTAGAACAGCACTTACTATTTTCAGACAGGCTGCGTGGGTTGAAACACACTTTTATGCTGCAAAGGTGTGATATTTTCAAAGCAGACCGGGAGCCACAGTACAGCTCACTGTCTCACTGTAAATTGCTTTAAATATGTCATTTTCTCCCCTTCTAGTTCTCCTTTCTGTCCAACAGTGGCTTTCTGCACAATGACTTCAAAGTGAGCAGAACAGTCAATGATGTTCTTCGTGATTCTCTCTCATTATCAGCGCCACCTCAATTAATTTCTGCAACTTCTCTTTTGTTCTTCCACAGGCCATATTTTGCTTTACTTATTTGTGTAGTCGCTTATATAATGTGCAACACTTTTATTGTTCATGTCATGGATGTTTGACTGTACTGATGTTGTTCTCCCATAGGTTGTGGCCCTGGGGAAGAACAGTCGTGGCTACCACTATATTCTGTCCAATCTTGTAAGTAATAATCGAGATGCTCCAGGGCATAGAACCTGCGGTTGGCTGTATGCCAGACATCCATGGTTCTTATTAGCACACACCCAAAACAGATTAGACTTTTGCATTAAATGGTTCACATTTTGTCTACTATCTTATCAGTAACAATATGGCCCTAGGACAACATAGTGCAAGTCATAATAAATGGGAATGTGCAATATAAATAGCCCAATAGGAAATAGAACTAGCAGTAAACATTTTAGTTGCCTGTGGAGGACAACATTTTACCTGAAGCCCACTCACTCAAGATATGAGAAATATTCATTTGCACAAGTTTGAGTGTTCCCACACTGTTTTTCCAGACTGAGCACGTGATTTTGTAGCATTCACATACAATGCTGCACCTACAAAACCACAACTTCACCTTAAAAAGTATAAGTCCGTGTATTCGCTGCAGGATGACTGATCAGATTTTAGGAGTTTTTTTTTTTTTTTATGCATTAGGCTGTATATTACTTCATATAAATATTGGATTTGAATTATTCAAGTGACACAACCAGGCCTCTTCCAAATGTGTATAGAATTGGATATAAATTGAATACCTGTCATTGTGACTGCAGCGTAAACAGACTGATCAGATACACTGTTAATCCGAGCATTATGGGCCTGATTTACTATGGTGTGGTTGAAGTTTATTGTCATTCCTCAATATATGTGGAGCATACAGAGGTCCGAAATGACTTATCCAGCAGGTTACTGTAACAGAAACAATATTTAAAAAAAAAACATGCTCTTTGTTGTATGAAGAGCTTACAGATCCAAGAGGAGGTCTGGAGTCTCCCTTCTCCAGTTGATTATATATGTTGCAATCACAGCGTACATGATGTCGCTCAGCTCAGCTCCCCTCGCCATTCCTCCAGTTATAGGGCACCATCATAAGAAGTCCACCAGCTCTGAAATTTCTGCGGCAGTTGTAAGAGTGCTGCCTATCAATACACATAAGCATAAAGTGGCGACAGTCGAACAGCGCCGACATTCCCCTCATCAGAAACGGTGCGGCTGCAAGCCTGCTGCTAAGAGGGTGCAACCGTCAAGCACCGACATTCTCCTTCAATTACTGTCCTGTTGCCGCTGTAAACCGTCCGCCACGCGTCCACACGAGGGACAACAAACACCAAATGATGAAAACGACAAAAATACAACAAACAAACAACGGAACTCTTGAAGACCGATGGCTATGTCACAGAGCCATCTTGGAAAGGTTCTCAAATTGCGGGTGTTAAATTTCTTGTTCACTCCAACAGCTCGGGCGCCCTGTCGGTGTGCGGGTTGCTTGTGATCTACGAAGACTGCAATCCTACTAAAACAGAAAATCTATCGCCTATTATTTTAGGGCAGCCAAAAACCTCATGAAAAAACGTTGGACAGAACACATAATAAACTGCTCTGAGGCCAGCACTAATTATCACAGTGTGCTGTATTGACCCAGATGCAAGGAAATGCACAGTCAAAAGGAGTTTTGTCAAAGGTGATATGGCATGACTCCTTCTTGTGCATGGCTCCAAGACAGGGTCTTAGATCCTTCAGAAGATCCAAAATTACATTGTTGAACAAACAATATATCACAATAATCTTTGTTTCTGGCAAACTGTTTACACAAGCAAATTTGTTTCTCCACCGCTTCTCATTTTGCCTGCACTCCAGTGGCACTGCTGTGCAAAACTAGCCAGCAAAATTCAACTCTGTTTTGATAAATCACATTGCGCATGTTAACTGACACTATTCTCATATATACCTCCCAGAACGCATGCCCGGTTAGTAAATCAGCTTTGACATCGGTTTGCTATGTCAACCTTGGATCCATAACCTAAACACACATGTCTACCCAACATAGGTTGAATAAAAAAATAAAATAAAATAAACTGCAGTAAAAGAACAGTGGAAGTACAGGCCATTAAATAAAGTCTAAATATATTTATTATTGTTAAGTTACATGTTTTCACCCCCGGTGTTGACACTCATGTCGATGTAGAGATGTACGATATAAGACACTTGAAAATACATTGAAGTAAACAAACAAACAAACAAAAAAACAGTTCTCGGAGCTCCACTGGAACTGGACACTTCTACATGTTGTGTAATTCAAACCTTAGAAGATATCTTTTTAGAACGAAGACAACAAAATTTGAAAACAAATATTTAAACATCTGACAAAGTCCACTAACTTAATTATCTGCTGGAATGCTGTTTAACTGGTATCAAGTTGTGCTGTGCAAACACATTGCTTTCACCTTGCCGACAGTGTGAGCTTCTACAGTAAATAAAATGCACATTGCACGCTGCCAAATGACACCAACATTTTTGTAGTGTTACGCCTCGAGACTTATAATTAAAGGGAACAACCCTATTTCCCCTCTTTCTCATCTCAGGGATTTTCTAATGTGAGTTTGGACAAAGTGTTTGCTGGAGGAGCCAACATTTCAGGCTTTCAAATAGTCAACCCTGAGAACCCCATTGTGCAGCAGTTTATGCAGCGCTGGGAGCGGCTAGATGAAAGAGAATTCCCAGAAGCCCGGAATGCTCCTCTGAAGGTACTTTGATTGGAAGCCCTTTCACTGTGCATGCAAAGTAAAATGATCACTCCCTCTGAAGTTATCTGTTTTTTCTTTCTTTCCGATCATCCTCTGTTTGCCTTTGTCATTATGTTTACTTCCCACTCTTTACTTCCTCCACTTTGCATCCCCCCCAACAATCAATATATCGATAAGCAGTGTCAGGCAAGGTGATATCATGGCTTCAATTTACATCAAATTAAACGATGAGCAAGAAAGAAATGGATTTTGAATGGCATTTAATTAGATTTTGTCATGCTGCAGTGATCCAAATAAAAAACAAGTTCCCCAAGCCGTCGCTGGGGAAAAGGTCAGGCTAAATTAAAGGGGACGTGCATGGGGAATAAGATCACATATTGATGCGCTGGCCCCATGCAAATTATGCACTAAAAGTTTTGAAAGAGGTTCTGACCACACAACTAGAAGTTCTAATCAAATATGTGTGATTAGATTGCTGAGATAAATACATTCATGTAGTCCTCTTTTAGCGTCAGAGTACTCAAATCTCTTTTACTCTGTCCTCATACGCTTATTCAGCTTCCTGAGCAACTGAATAATCTGAGTCTTGCTCAAGGATACTTCAGTAGGATGAGAGGGAAGTGGGAGTCAAACCAGAAACCATTTAGTTCCATCACCTGCCTGCGGTCTTGACTTTTGAGACAAATGACAAAGGAATAATGTGACATGATTTTTTTTTTCAATTGATTGATTTTATTGAACATATAAACACAAGAGTCATTCATAATAACAAAATTTTATTTCAAACAAAGGAAAAGAACATTAATTGATGTCTTCATTCATCACAGTTTAAATGTTCAAAGGGAGTGGGAAGAAGTAAAATAAAAAAAACACTCTAGGCTATACCCTTGTTCTCTATAAATTTTGACTCATATCATGTTAGGTTATTCATGTGCCGTGATTTATCCCAAAAGCAAAGAAACAAAACAAAAAACATGCCCCTGTATGCACTTAATAATATTATAATATACTTATAATCTTATGAATGAGCTCAACTAGTAGACCCTTATACCGTGTATACATTATATAAAATTACACATTTACTTATATATATATATATATATATATATATATATATATATATACGTACATGCATATGTCTCATCGACATAAAAATCATTTGACCCTTCCACATTTATACAGCCCTATATTTTCATTGCACTCAAGCTAACACATCTAGAAGTTCCAATATTTCTGCAGTTTCTCATGTTTATACCTGAGTTTTGCATGTTTTAGTATTATATTTTTAAACCTCTTCTTGAACACCCCGAGTCATTCGCACCTTTTCAATTCAATTTTTTTTTGTAAACACACCCTCAAGCCATAACACCTCTCTCTAATTCCAATGCCAATGGGCCCCACACATCTCATGTTTTAACATACCTAATTGTTGCGTCGGGGAAAGAAAGCTATTCACCTTCTCTGGCAATACAAAGTCAGAGATGGAATGCAAAATCAGTAATACAAGCTTGCTGTGTTGTCGTGTGTTTTTTTTTCTTTGATTACAGTACACTTCAGCACTGACACATGATGCCATCCTGGTGATAGCAGAGGCCTTCCGGTACCTGCGGCGCCAACGTGTGGACGTCTCTCGTCGTGGCAGTGCCGGAGACTGTCTTGCCAATCCCGCTGTACCTTGGAGCCAAGGCATCGATATCGAGAGAGCTCTCAAAACGGTAGGGTAGGAAGGACAAGAGGAAGAGGAGGATAGCGGGTGAGCAAATAAGTGGGAAAAAATGGCCGGAAGAAGCGAAGCAGCGATAGCAAACGAGCAAGATAAAGATGGAAAGTGACAGAGAGAAGGAAAGCGACCGTGGAGCTGTTCTGCTGCCGCTGCCTCCAGATATCTTTGCGCAAAGCTCACTCAAATTCAGACCCTCATTACCATAAAACTACATCTTTTATTAAAACGAATCCAGTTCATCATTTGATTAACGGACTGTGCACACTCCAGTAGCTCCAAGGACATGAGCAGTGTAATACCAGCTATATATGCAAAGTGATCTCTGTCTGTGTGTGTGTGTCACATGACAGGTCCAAGTGCAGGGGATGACTGGCAACATCCAGTTTGACAACTATGGCCGTCGGACCAACTACACCATAGATGTGTATGAGATGAAAATAGGTGGGCCAAGGAAGGTAAGAACAAAGGCCTCTATCATTCCAAATAAGATGATCAGAAATTTTTTCCCCCCCACATTATTAATAACCTGGGATAGGAATCCTTGATGGAAAATTAACAATCAATTGATCGGTTAATTTTTGGGATTTTGGCAGATATTATCTGAGCAGGGCCCAGTACAGATTGCATCGAGTGAGTGAGCTGTGAAATCTAAATTCTGTTTTCATTCTAGATGGCAAAAAATACAATTAATATAGATGTCTTTATTTAAAGAAAACCAATCTTTTTTTTTTCTTTTTTTTTTAACAATTGTTTTTAAACAAAAACAGAAGAAGGCAACAACAGCATATAAATATACATGTTCAGTAGTAGCAGAAAGAAGTAAAAAACATACCGGGTCCTACCTGTAATTCTGAGTACAGATTTGATTTAGATAATAATAATAAAACAGGAAGCTATACATATAAAATATACTCTAAGTATCCCAAAAATGGGTCCATGTAAGGTAATAAATTTGAAACACTCAAATATTAAATGCCACCATTAGCTTACTGGAGCTTACAGGTCAACCTAAATGTAAAAACAAGGAAAGCCTGTTGACCTACTTGGCTAATCTGGTGAAGACTCACTTCAGAGAGCAAAAGCACAAAGGATTTAGGACCACTACAAAGCATTTAATTTCAATAATGTTCAGTTTTATAAAGTTTTGTGAGCACCACGATTTGATTTCTTGTAAACAACCAGAGAGGGAGCCGGGTGATTATGTGGCGTTAGGTTCTGTGGATAGGTAGAGGTGGGTGTCATCCGCACACCAATGAAAATTTATGTTGAATTCATGCCAGACCTGACCAAGAGGAAGTAAGTAGATTATGAACAGAAGCGGCCCGACAATGAGGCCTTGAGTAACACCACGAGTAACATGAAATGAGTGGCATTTGAGCTGACTGAATTTAGTGAAATTATGTTTTGTTATTCTTCCGACCACAAACTAGTTTGGAGTGAATCGACTGCACCTTAGCTGGTCACAGTCAGGACACACTCAGTTTTGACTCAGTTGCATCAAGACAGGATTAATCAAAATAATTTCCAAACAGGCGACATGGTGGCCGACTGGTTAGAGCGTCTGCCTCACAGTTCTGAGGTCCGGGGTTCAATCCCCGGCCCCGCCTGTGTGGAGTTTGCATGTTCTCCCCGTGCCTGCGTGGGTTTTCTCCGGGCACTCCGGTTTCCTCCCACATCCCAAAAACATGCATGGTAGGTTAATTGACAACTCTAAATTGCCTGTAGGTGTGAATGTGAGTGCGAATAATGGTTGTTTGTTTGTATGTGCCCTGCAATTGGCTGGCAACCAGGGTGTTCCCCGCCTCCTGCCCGATGTTGGCTGGGATAGGCTCCAGCTCGCCCGCGACCCTAGTGAGGAGAAGCGGCTTGGAAAATGGATGGATGGATGGATGGAATTTCCACACAATCACTTGACTTTACTACGTTAACTATGCCCACCCCCTATTTCAAAGACACCAAAACACTTGCAGACATCAAAGATTTGTGGCCATGAGATTTTGCCAAAATACAACTTTCAAATTAGACTTGACTCATGTTGACACATGTTTGAGCATGCTTTAATATTCACATGTATTCTCCTGGAAGACTGTGTGACATTTTCAAATAAGCCACTACCTCAACTTGTTCAATGCAAAGGGTTCTTAGTGTCGTAAGGACAGTAGCAGGCTTCCATTGTCTACCTCTATTAGTTAGCAGCTGTGCTGATGTATGCAAGTATTAGAAGGCACACAAATCACACACAGCCTGTGATCAGACTGCTAAAAGTGTCCCGTCATGAAAGATGCAAGAGTAATCCCATGTCATTGGATCGTGCAGGTATGATTTCTGGCCCTCGCCCGGAAGTAATTTCCATTCAAATTACCAATTACTGTAACAGAGATATGATAATTTCTTTGCCTCATCTTTAAAATGGTAATTCACAGTAGTAAATTCACATTATAACATATAATGACCTCTGACTTTATTTCTTAACCTCACCCAGTTGCAAGAGACAGCTGTGATTTTTTTCGTGAGTGTGATCTGGTCCGATATGACACATGATTACACCCCGGCCTTTGAGGCCTATAAAGCCCACCCTTCAATTAGCATCACTGTACCCCTACAGCCAAAAGACAGCCAAGAGCAGGGATCCGGTGAAGGTTTCGAGAGGAGGCGGGGGGGTCACAGTGTGAGTGTGAGGCAACGAGGGGATAGAAGACAAGCTGGGCAGCAGTTTGTCAGGAGCGGGAGGCCGACTCAGCCCAGCAGCAGTGCGAGGAGGAGGTTTGCAAGCTGTGACTGTCACTAGTGATGTATGGCGCTGATATGTGCCTCAGCCACTCAGGGTGAAATCAGGACTTTGCCTCTGGAGCAGCGCTCCATGACACGACTCTCATCCCACGTCTCTCATCCCGTGTCCATGCAGACAGGACGGATTAAACATTTTGAGATTTTCTAACATTGGGGAAACGACTACAATACATTCTCAACAGCCCCAGCAAAACTTTGGCGCATTCTAGTGCCTCCACTTCATATTTTTTTCCCCTTCCTTTTAACACCTGCCTGGCCCAAATATTTATAAAGATCTGACGTGGGTGAAAAAAATGGAGGCCAGATGTGAATGGTAAAACCTGAGCCAGCAACAGTTAGAAAACTGGCAGCAACACATGCAAGGCGTTTCATCGTGAGCCAGAGCAGCCATTATTTCAGATGGGCAAACAAACAGTTGACATTGGTGTGAGTTAAGCATCTGTACAGCAGAATGCAGAGTAACTACCATGGCAGCCCCACGCAGTAGAAACCATAGAGCCACTGGAGTTATATGCTAAATTATTAAAGCATGAATGCAGTTCACAGGCCTTGAGTATCAATTATTTACCATAAAACCTGGGAGGCTAAAGGTGGGAGGGATTATAATTGTCTGCTTTATTTTCAGATAGTGCAGAAAAACATTCGACTGCAGCACAGGATTAAAAAAAAAATAACAATGTGGGAGAATTTAAAAAATAATCACATATTCTCATGTATGTGATAATTCCTCTTTGAATATAGAAGTAAAGATATTTGTTTTTATCCGCATTACTGCACTCTTAACACTTCTCATTTGTTTCTATTATGGTGTATAATGCAGCCTTCTGGGAACTGCATTGCTTCAAAGAGTTTTGCACTACGGTTATTATGCCTTAAACCAGGCATGGGCACTGTTTTTTTTCTATCCAAGGCAACATTTACATTTTTTATGAAGTCCTCTAAGGACCATACAAAATTCATAATTACAGATTTTGATCATATGGAAGTATTTTTATTTATTTTAATATATTTCATATTGCTTATGTTTACTTAATAAGTTATTATGTATTATATTATGAGCATTTTTGGGTGAAACATTTAGATTTGTCTTTAAAAATGTCGATGCCTTTAAAACCACAAATTAAACAATTACGGTACAAAATGTAATATAATATACAGTATATTTTAAAAAGTATTATTTTAATATCTTTAAACACCATCAAATTATTATTTTTTTGGAACAAAACACAATTAAATGCAAATACTACACCACACATGATTATTTTCAATTACACTTTTTTTGGACCTGAGAACCTTTTTTTTTTTTTTTTTTTACATTACTATTTACTGTAGTTTACACCCAAACTCCATCCGCTTTTGTTCGTTTCAAGCTATAGTGGCATTCAAGATTGACATTTTTCATCAGTCAAAATCTCAGCCCAAACTCTTCACAGTGCCATTCCGTTTCCTTTTTACATTGTCAACCCTTACCATGGTCAATACAAATCTATCAAATGTGTTAATAATGACTCCTGTCCTAAACATGTGGTATGCCTACTAATAGCACATTTGAACTGCATAATTTTTGACGAACCATTGTGTGGTTGGACTGCAGTAACTATTGTCTAAAATTAGTGAGACCCTGCTGTGGGGGTAGTTCTTTCGGGAGGTACAGTATGTCAACCTTTGGGGTAGAGTCTGCTGCTCTGAACATGGTTGATTGTATGTACCTAGAAGTAATCATTCCTAGAAATGTGGCATAACACTAATGGCCAAATCAATCCTTATAGAACAGTTTGGGGGACTCCCATCATGAAAAAAATCTTACAATGTATTATTATTATTATTTATTATTGTTACTTTATTTCATTTTCAGGTTGGAATAATTTCCAGGTTTGTTGTCCATGCAATGTGGCTGTCATTTGTAATCACAGCACCACTAATCAATGTTCTCTCTTTACAGATCGGGTACTGGAACGAGTTCACACGCTTTGTAAATATAATGGACCCGCAGGTCACCAACGACTCCTCAGTGGAAAACCGAACGATTGTGGTCACTACTATTATGGTACACTTTCCAAATTGTTTGAAATGTTTCACGTATTCTGCCACTCGAGGTCATGGTGTTGATTGCCAATGAGTGATACATTCTGTCCTGGGCGGGTAGAACCACATCTTTTTTGTGTTGCTTTCCATCCACTCACTACATGTTGAAACAGTCGATGGGCGAGTGTTTCAACTGTATCCGTGTGGGTGTCAAAGCATTTTGATTTTCCATACTTCAGTGGCCTGTCGTAGCAGTGACATCACAATAATGGTATCAATAATAATGGTTGACTCCATCAGTTACATACGTAAGTAGACCTGTCTGTCCTCATCAAGTAAATGTTCAATGACACTTGGGATCGACTGGCCGAGGGAATGACTTGAGAATGATAATGCAAAGTTTTTTTCCAAGCTGGAAAAGCTAAATAATAAGAAGTTGTGGTATTTTTCCTTGTTATTGTCATTTTCCTTCTATTGCTCCTTCCATTTGTTCTGTGTTGAACTTTCAATTAGGAAGGATGAATTTGGTAATTTCATAATAATTATGTAGACATAAATTACCATAATACAAACGTTTTGGAGAAAATGGTTGGAAATGAAAAGGCCATATTTGGAATCAGGCAAACCGCTCAGTAGGAAGAAATCTTGATATGAGAAATACAGTCAGGAGATAAGATGTGTTAACTGGGGGAAAACGGTTGACTGATTCTGAGGTGAGGGGATGTGTTCAGCACTGAACAAACAAACCATTGCTTTCCCACTTGCACTCTAATTGCGTGCGGCTGTAATGACGATGCCCGCTCTCCTGAGCAGCCCTATTGTTTGTTAATGATGATGTGCTCGGTAAGAGAAAAGATTAGCTGCACCAGCATTTTGTAAGGGAGATGAAAACCTGGCACGCTCCTGCTCTAATTCCTTCATACAAGGAGTGGTTTTGCATTTTTTTTTCTAAAAAGCTACAGCTCATTTTGTTTTATTTTTGTTTGTTTGATTTTCTCTTTTTATTTTTTGGAATGGAACAGCCTTTAAGTGCGCATTAGTGCAATGAGCTTGAATATGTTGAAATAAGATTGGGCACTCTGATCTCTCTCCTGTCACTAGCATTTACTTGTGAAACCCATCCCCATTCCCATCCCCACCCACCACTGTGCTGACCTTGCCCATCCAATGACTCCCGAGCCCTTTATGCCTCTCTTTACTCTCCAATGGTTCACAGTAAGGGCCATTTACACAACATTGTTTTTTTCCAGAAAACAGTAAAATTATACTATTTGTTAAACCCACACAAATGCTGACAAAAGGGATTCAAAAACACGGACAAGACCTATAATGACGTTTCATTTCAATTTACCAACTATGCCGTGGCATACATATGACCGTGTTTTCAATTGTTTTTGCAAGGTCGTTTGATCAGGGAATCAGTTTGACACCATATGCGAGAACCCAAAGGAAGAACTTTTCTTTTACCAGTCCGATGTTGTGTAAACACAACCTAAAGCCGATTTTCCACCAAGTTTTACCGTTCAGTTTGTACTGCCATGGTAGGTTTCGTATCTGTAAATAAACCCAAATATGCTTGCGTTTCCACTGAGGTGTGCGGAGACAAGGCGTAAGCTGCATCAGCTATGTAAATAGGATAACACGCTACCATAATGCTAAGACAGTGCGTAATTCATTAATTAATTCAATAAAGAAAATAATAGTAGCCCAGTACAGTGCAGCAAAAACAAGAAACTTGGCTTTGAATCATCTTTCCGATGGAAGGTTTTTTTTTATATATATATCATTCATTTGATTTTACACAGAAGAGGGTAGACAAGTCTGTTAATCAATCAACAGAGAGCAGTGCATTTATTTATACCCATACAATCATACCCCTGCAACCAACGCACCAACAAAACAGTAATGAAAAGTGGGATGGTTCAAGTACTTTGGGACCTTGCACAATAAAATGCAGTATCAGTTGGTGGAAACAGGTTTGAAGTCTGTTCTCTCTCCTTCAAACAACCCCCACCCCACCCCGACCCCTTTAAGATTGCACAGAGTTGCACCCTTGGGCTCAAATTGGGTTGGGTGCATTGGGCTTGGTGTCTGTTCGCTTCCACGTCTCGATAACAGCGTGTCCACGCCGTCACACTGCTGTTATCAGAGCGTCTATGTGCATTCGCAATGCATCATCTCTTTCTGCATGACTGCATGAAAATGAATATAGCAACTAGTCTAGTATGTAGTATGTTAAATCTGTGTGTGAGTGTGAGTGCACAGCCTCAAATGAGTGCATGCGTGTATAATGCTGTGTAAATAACTGAATGTATACCAAGTGGTGAGTAAACCAGTTTGTGTTTGAACCAACAGGAAGCTCCTTATGTGATGTACAAGAAAAATTATATGCATCTGGAGGGGAATGACAGATATGAAGGCTACTGCGTCGATTTAGCATCTGAGATTGCCAAACATGTTGGAATTAAGTACAAACTGTCTATAGTAATGGATGGGAAGTATGGAGCCCGAGACCCCGAGACCAAGGCATGGAACGGGATGGTGGGTGAACTGGTCTATGGGGTGAGTACTGGGAGCCTTGTTTTTCACTGATTACATGACAGTTTGCAAGGAACTTCAACATGAGAGGAGATCTCATTTTTCTGTCTTAAGCTTATCACCAACAGCTCATTGGCTATTGCCCACTACAGAGTCTTAATGCCGTCCGCGGTGCTCAGCCTTGAGGGAATTTGTCCAATGCAGCCACAAATATGGGAGGGTTGGTGATCATCTTGAGACGGAGAAAATGAAATCATTTCTCAGTGCTGTTCACTGCAATTATTCAGTTTTGCTTAGCCTACAAATCTCCCTTTCTTGCAGGCAAAAGTGAGGTAAGTACATGAAAACAATGAGTCCATATGGCAAACACTCTGTAATCACTTCAATGAGAGACGTATTGTGTGCCTTTGAAGTGAATGTGTAATTGTGTTTAATGTTTGACGTCCGTGATGAATATCCCACATTGTAACTTCACAGCTGACAAAATCAACAGTTAAATGGTGGATCGGGGTTAGCGACAACAAGATCCATATGTGTTGTACTCTATAAAGGTTGGGGCTCGCACATAAGCGAAGGGTCACGCCATGTTTCAAATCTGAAAGAGCTCAGGTTCTTGCAACACCAAGAGTACCCCAAACGCCTCGCTCTAAGCTATGGTATAAGTTGAATTGGAGCCGAATACAGATGGCCTAAGGGTTTTGCTTTCTCCTCTGTTCAATTTCCCAACCATCAACCTGCTAGATTGCATGGTTTGATGTGCTATGGTCTCGAAATTATCTCTGAAATGGGAAAATTCCACTTTCTGCAGCTTGAGAGAAAAAAATAGATCTTTCACGACACCATTAAGTCTTTACAAGCCCATAATTTAAACAGCAGGTGAGCCGAGACTAATAGTTGTGTACATTTTGACCTTTTGACCATTAAATTAATTAGATTTTAGTTGTCTTTTAAAGGTTAGGCCTGAGGCTGCTATTGCTTTGTTTCCCCGGCCATTGATTGAGGTGCTTCTTATGCCTGCACAAGGATTAAATGGTTATAGCCCTTCACAAAGGTGTGTTGACAGGGGTAAGAAAAAAATTGTATTTATAGGGTCTAGTTATGCTCCTACGCATTTGACCTTGTAAACATTTTCAGTCTGCCACAAGCTAATGTTTTGTCAATTTCCAAACCAAACGTCAAATCCGCACAATACTAGAACTACACAGACTATAAAGTGGCGTTTTTACATGAAAACTGCGTGTAACAAAAGAAAAGCTACTTTATTTAAAATGTTAATTTTTTTTTGGGGGGGGGGGGGGTTACATGATGTCATTAGACTTACCACTGTTATTCATAATTGAAGGCAAATGACTAAGCTGCTGCTGTTAAAATTATTGCTAGCCCTAATGAAACAAATTAATTGCCTTCCACGATCCACTCTATGTGAAAATATTTCAGTAATGCATTGATACAGTATATTATAGCATTGATAACTCTTAACGTAAAATTTCTGTCATGTCATTTTACTTTTTTTTTTAAGGTAAAAATAAATAAATTAATTAATTAATTTAAAAAATAACCTTGATAATTTAACATAAAATACTTTTCTTAATGGAACTGATGGAAACTAAGTCCAGTGGCATTGGGACATTTGCCCTGAGAAACTGTGACACAGCTAGATTGAGGAGCATTTGGCTAACTCCAACACCTGTCTGATCCTGTAAAAAACAGTCCACTTTCTGGTTTCTTTTTACCAAATGAACTTTACTTTGATTCACTGTATTTTTGTTTTGTTTGTTTTTTACTTTCAAATTCATAGGCCGCGGAGAAGTATTATTTTCCTGTGTGTTTTGCAGCCAGCCTTAAGATGTATGTTCTTTTTCTGTTTGATAATTGATGTAAAATTTGAGATACCGCTCTCCTTTATTTGCAAGTTTTCAGCTGCAGCATTTCACATGTACACACATGACTTTTCATGCAGGTCATAACTAATGATCACTGTGCATGTTCCTGTTTCCAGAGAGCAGATATAGCTGTTGCACCTCTCACCATTACTCTGGTACGAGAGGAAGTGATAGACTTTTCCAAGCCATTTATGAGTTTGGGCATCTCCATTATGATAAAGAAGCCTCAAAAGTCCAAGCCTGGCGTTTTCTCCTTCTTGGATCCACTGGCCTATGAGATCTGGATGTGTATAGTGTTTGCCTATATTGGGGTGAGCGTGGTTCTGTTCCTGGTCAGTCGGTTCAGTCCTTACGAGTGGAACCTTGAGGAACAGGACGAGACCAAAGACCCTCAGACGCCCCCTGATCCTCCCAATGATTTTGGGATTTTCAATTCTCTCTGGTTCTCATTGGGCGCCTTCATGCAGCAAGGCTGTGACATCTCCCCAAGGTGGGTCAATGGCGCAAAATCTAAAGTTACAGACACGTAATGATGGAATGTATATAGAGGCCAGGCATCTTTATTTCTTGTCCTTTTCCTTCGGAGGGGAATAATTTAAGCTAAAACATAATGATATGGGGAGTTAATATTCATGTAATTGATTAACCAACCTTTAAACCAAGGTACATTATGGAGTTAAGGATTGACAAATTTACGGAAAAATGAAAATAGGATATAAACACAAATAAACTGACCTCCCAACTTTTCTGAGAATTAGTCTCCATTCATACTGAAAACAAAATGTGTGGTTCACAATGTCTCTTCTAGTTTATTTGATGTAGTGTTTGATAGGGTTGATGTCTCCACTCTCTTTTTTTACACCCAAACCCATGCAAACATACCTTTCTGTACGTCGGGGTACAATCATGCTAGGGCAGAAAAGGGCCACAAAGGTGGAAGTAAAGTTGCCTAACAAATCATTCTATAATATAACGTTAAGATTCAAGGGGAATTAATTCATATAACTGAATCCCTAATCAATTAATTAATTGAGAGATTTCTGAGATGGTGTAGCTTTCTTCAGGCTATGACAGGAACTTTCACTTTGACTGTTTCAAAGAATTACAGTAGCAGCAGAAATGCAATGTACATTGAAATTCAAGAAGTGTACAATACAAGACATACAACCATACCACTTGATATTCGTCATGCATTTCTAAATAATTTCATTTTGTTTTCCATGTCATGGACAACCTTCATGTAGGTCTCTCTCAGGCCGTATAGTCGGTGGCGTGTGGTGGTTCTTCACCCTCATCATCATCTCATCTTACACAGCCAACCTAGCTGCCTTCTTGACAGTGGAAAGGATGGTCTCTCCAATAGAGAGTGCTGAAGATCTGGCAAAGCAGACAGAGATAGCATATGGCACTCTGGACTCTGGTTCCACAAAAGAGTTTTTTAGGGTGAGTATTTTTTTTGCTACCTCTCACATAAAGCACATAATTACGTTGAACATCAGGCTTGTAGAATTATAAAAACACGTGTGGAATGCCATTCAAGTCCTTTTTCAGCTTTTCCAAGTGCAACAATCTTTTTCTGCATTGGAGCCGTATTGGCAGAGAAGCGATTCTCGAACTCTTTTGACATGAATGTTAAATTTATGCAGCAGTACTGCAGTGTGCAACCTTAAGGTACCAGGGCTGTCAGCATAAAGTGTGAGAACAAAATTGAAGACTCTGAGGTGATAAAACAGGAGGCTAATCAAGCACCCAAATCAGACTCAAACTCAGAGGGATCAGCTCATGAAATATAATTAGTTAGCTGGCCACGGCTGGCAAATTGGACATGATGAAGAAGAGTCCTGTAGGTCAAACTGAGCTGTCTGAAGAAGCCATCATATGTGATAGCCAATATGACCGTTGGCTAAATGAACCAGAAGGGCAATTAAGTTGTAAATTAAAAAAAAATCTGAATCCACATGATCACTAGGCTCTAACAGCACTTCTTTTTTAACGTGACATTCATTTATGTTTCTTCTATTGACAGCAACCTGTTCCAAAATCTTTTCATTGCTACTAAAGCAATTAAAGGAAGAGGTAATAATGAAACAGCCTTCTGCCAACTCAAAGGAAAATGTATTTCCTCACATAAAGGACAACTTACTTTTGTGTAAAACACTAAAAGCACATTTGGATAAAGATGTTTCTTACAAAGACATGTCTTACAATAACATGCACATGATGTGAACGTAGCAACTGAAAAAAAATAAACACTTCCAAATGAGTGCTCCTTTCATCCAAGATCCTGTACATATATATGGTGTATTTTTATATCTGAACAATGATGGATGCCAATTATAGATTAGGTTCCCAACCTGACAATGGAGACACAGCAAACTCTTGGAATATCTGAGAAGTGGCTGCCAAGTGACGGTTTTCCCAGCTTCTGTGGAATGGGTGTCCTACTTACAAGCCGACGTTCAAACAGAAAATGACGTGTGAACTGCGATTCTGAGTGACTTTTAATTAAAGCTGTAGAGGCATGACATGGGGAAAAAAATACACTCTACACTGCATTAATGAGATCCATACGGCATCAGCCAGCTGGAGATTTTAGTGTCTCAAACTAATCATACAGTATTATTCCAAGTCTATGAGATCCTGCATTTGAATTTTTGATGATTTCACCTGTTTTATGAAAGAAAAAAAAAACACTTTCTGACAAGTTGAGGAAGCGCAAACTTGCAGAAACAAACGGATGCGTATGTGTATAATCACAAAGGGACAGAATCCATCTCCCAAAATCCCTCAGCTAAATCAAACCTACATGGAGAGCTGGTCTACCGCCAGTTGGTTGAATGGTTTCAAGAGTTTGAAGTCTGTACCAACTACTTGCTTCTAGGGACTACCCCAACAGGTTTGGACTATTCTCATTGTTTATCACATAGACTGTGTGATATGGCTACTTGTAGTTCTGTGAGTAGTTTTGTTCACCATGGGTTGTTTGTTTAGGTAAACACCTGTGTGTATATACTGTATCATTGGCTTGTCAGGCTCGCATTGACAAGGGAACACAGTGGATAAAGAAAGGCTACACACTGCTGTTCAAATGCAAGGTTTTTTTTTTGGGGCTGTATTAAAAAAAACACCAACATAAATCATTTAAAAAAACGTTTTTGAACACCATTAATATGACCTATAACCTGTACAATTCAATTGAGAAAAAATAAAATCTTTTCAAGAGGGGAAGATACAATAAAATTAAATATAACTAAGATAATGTGTTATGACACCCTCATAACTGGGGATGTGGCTGTGTAGGTTTTGTGCAAACAAAACACTCACTCACAGGTGGTGGCAGCATCATGCTTTGGGGCTATTTTTTCTTAAGCTGGAACTGGGGCCTTATTCAAGGTGGAGGGAATTACGAACAGTTCGAAACACCAGTCAGTTTAAGCGCAAAACCTTCAGGCTACTGTTAGAAAGCAAAAAGGTTAGGAAAAGTCTACTCGTACAGCTGAACATTGTTTGGGGCTAATCAGAGGTACTTTAAATGGTGGCGTGTGTTGGCTCCCTTTTAACATGAGTTTAAATAGGAGTGGTGAACCATAGCCACATCCCTGTTAGAAGAGACGGTGCACACTTGTGCTACATTATCTTAGTTGTTTATTTTTACTTCCCCTTTATAATTTTTATTATTATTATTGAGTTGTATAGTTTACAGGTCACATTAATTGTAAAAATATTTTGAGGAAATTATTTATCTTGTTCTAATTTTTTTTGTATCACAAAACATGGCATTTCAACAGGAGTGTGCAGTGTTTTTATATTCACTGTATTGCCAATATGTCGGTTTGTGCTGTAGTGGAATTGGCAGTTATCCAATTCATAATGGGTTTTTTTTGTCCGCTGTTTTGCTACTTCACCTAGTCTCAGAAATCGTGATAATAGCTAGTCTCTGTTTTTGGGAGGAAACCGGAGTACCCGGAACAAACCCACAAAGGCACGGGGCGAATATGCAAACTCCACACAGGGGAGGCCGGATTTGAACCCGGGTCCTCAGAACTGTGACGCAGTTGTGCTAACCCAGTTGGTCACTGTTTCCACATTTGGAAAAAAAATCAGTCTGATCTGAGGATATGCAATTCTATTTGTTTTTTACACTTTAGTCTTTCATGATCAATATCCGAATTATCTCACGTGAGCAAAAAAATCGGACTTGTGTCCCTCAACCATGTAAAGTAACTTAAGTTTTGACGAGCCCATCACAAGGCTTGACTTAGTTGTGTTTTGAAATGCATGTCAAAAGGGAAGATGGGGCGTAATCGTGGCTTCAATGATATTTTGAAGTCATTGTTTGATTATGTGAAAAAAGAGAAAGAGCCCATCAGAAACCCTTCATGCACCTCATTTAACAGCATGACCATGAAAAGAGGATAATGACTGATATGAATAAGCCTGAAGGCTTGTTTGCCCCTCAAAGAATTTTACATTAAAGTCTCGACAGCAAAAGCGACGCTTCTCACTGATGTGCAGGTGTGATGAAAATGGCAACAACAGCTTGTGCAAAGTTACAGACGCATTCTTGCTAAGCATGAAAATCAATTTCACATCTCTGGTATTGTGACGCAGACATTAGAACTTCTGCAGGGTCCAAGACAAGGTTTAATGAGTAGATTTTCTAAGCAGAGCAGAGCTGCCTCTGGCTCGAGTTGCATGAAGAGGAGAATTTTATTCCAGGAATCCGGAGGCTGCTCTGCAATCACGTCCGCGCTTTGTAACACAACTCCCTGAGCCCTTGTCACGTTTTGTTTCAGGAGAGTATTGACTGATGGAGCTTCTATAAAGATTACAGCTTGTTTGCACAAAAGAGGGAGCTATCAAAAGTAATGATAGACTACTGTGAGATAGGTGTAGCTTCTGGCAGAGCTGTGTCCTCAGAGAGAATCGCTTCAGGGACCAACTCCAAAGATGTGTCAGTTGGAGTTCGGGACGTACTATGACACAAGTAGACCCCTCATAGCCTCAACTTTTATTTCTTGGGACAAAGGTAGTCCATAGAGAATATTGAGTGACGAAAAAAAAAAGCGGGGTTATAACCGCAATGCACTGAGAAAGAGGGTGGAGAAAGTATTAAGCTAGACATGCAGTAGAGGGCATAAGGGTGAGGCCATAATAAAAGCAGACCGCCTTGCAAAGAAAATAATTATAAAAGCTTTGGAACTTGGAATCAATACCGGCTAAAATGTTATTCATAATAGACATGGCAATTACTTTTTTTGAATTTCATTTAAATAAATTCCACTTTTACAGGCTCTTAGGACATCTTGTGTCGATTCCAAATATGCATTTATCAATGGGAAAGAGCTCTTCATATGGATTTATTTTGTAAACACAGGGCAGGGACATCAGACTATAGATTGAGGAGATACTCTTTGTTCATATGGAGAACAGCAGCTACTGTACACTATGTTTTAGTCTCTCAGCAAATAATATACACACACCAGTCACTTAATTATCTACACCCCCACCGCAACAATACATACAAAATAATACATGTGTTGTTAAATTAATATCTGTTATTGTTAATAAAATGTGAGTACTGTATACTGGAATGTCTTAAATTAAAAGCCCCCAAGGTTGAATAATTCTGGTCTTGTTAAGCGTTAAAGACAGTTAATCAGTTAATTAGTTATTGTTTCTGGTAATTTTACAAGTGTAACCAATTGAATTTACTTTTTAGATGTATTCTCTCTAGCACTTTGAGGTCATTGAATGTATGAATTATTATGTATTATGATGATGATGATTATTACTTTTATTATTATTATTATTATTATTATTACTAAACTTCAGTTTGAATCACCGTCATGCGTGTCTTCCAGTCCTCAAATATCCAACAACACTTTCATGGATCACTCCTTTATTAAAAAATTACACCCAGAAAAAGGCATTTTTGACAGCAATTAGTATACCAAATCATCCTAAACTCAATTCTGTTTGCAGCTTGTTACTTGTGTCCCCAAGTTGGCAAAATACTGCATCAGTGAATAAGATGAATAAGAAAACCATTGTGACGACGTGGCCGACTCACATTTGCTTTCAGTCAAAACCTATTTTCTGTATGCGGCACTCAGGAAAATCAAAAAGAAACTTGCTGTCCTTGTATAAAATATTTAACTTAAGAATATGTCCCTGTGATTCCCTTGTCAAAGTCCTTTGCTATATCAATATTATGACTTGAGGTATGAAGTATAGAAGCGCATATTAAGGGGCCAATGTCCAATATACAGTACGTTTCTTTGCAGTTTACCGTTGCAGCTGTGGCCCCTCACTGCTGAGTGGCTCATAGCTAATGATGAATTATGCAGTATCTCTTAACATGGCAATTATATGGAATGTATTAGGAATTAACATTATTACACTTGAAGGGGATGTGATAATACAGTCATTATACTATAGCAAGGTATGGTAGTTAATGGTATTCTCTATCATGACTATCGGGTGGAAACCTCATACGTCCATATATGGTCAATATATTTTTTTTTTTTCATAAATCGATACTATTGGTCTATCACCAAGTTGTGTTATTTTTACACATAATTACCAATTCAACGCATTGAAAATAGCTTGAGAGCAAATCTATTAACGCTCTTGGACACTTGAACTGTCTGAGAAGTGCTGTCCAATTCTGCCTCTTCCTCACTCTGTAGGAGCCTTGCAGCATTTTGTCGCCTCAAGATTAAACGTCTGGATGTTTTTTTTTTTAGACAATAACGAATGAAAATAGGTTAGATACTCTTGAATAAGCTTGTTTTGTTAAAATGGATAGCTGTAATACTTCATTGAAGAAGGAAGTGCGTCAGCCAACTGCATACAGATTCATTTCTTCCTTTTACACTGCTTATTGAGGTCATTGTTTTATTTATTGCATCATTCATGGCTCTAGACATTTGAAAAAGACTGGGAAGATAATGTAACCAAATTCGTTTGGTTTTGTGTCGTAAAGGCTTTTTTTCTAGTCTGGGAGTTAGCATTAGCACAAACTTAGAGTAGATGTGGACGGCTGACGCTGTTGATGTATCCTACCTGTTTTAATCAATAACAGCGTAATAAATTAGCTTTTATTTGTGTATATTAAATTACTCATTCATCTTGACTTTGGGGTGGTGGTGTGTTGATGTTGGTGTGTAACGGATATGATAGCAATATAAAGTATAATACCAACTTCAACAATGCAGTGTTTGGTAACTCAAGCAAGATGGTGCTTATTGATTTCCTGAAAAGTGGTAATTTTGGAGATGCGAACATTCCGCCCGACAGCAATGATGAGTGTGAAATCCGGCCTATTATTGCGTTCCATAATCCAACATCTTTGGGTATTCTCCTTGTACTGTTCACTCTGTTTGATTCCCCTTAAACAGCTCTGTTGAGACTTAGTTGCCAAGCAATCAGCCTATTTAGATTTCGGTCGTGCCGCTTCCCCGCTCTGATATTGATGAATTGACTTCATAAAGAACTGAGACAGCACACTCTGTCGTCAGTAATCAATGTCCAGATCCATTCTTTTCTCTTCATTTGAGGAGGCGTTGGAGCCTTTCTGTAGCTAAGCAGATGAAGCTGCGATCTTTGGAGAAATTGTCCTCTAAACGAGCGTCCTTTCCCTGCTGTTTGACACATGTAAATTGTACATATGCATGTAACCAGATTGTCAGCAAAAACACCACATCCAACTCCAAGTCCTCTTCCCATCCATCATATTTGCATTAAGCCACACAAGCCAAAGTCTCGACTTGAAGCATTTTCCTTTTTGCGGGGGAACATTTATCATGCAGGCTTTTTTTCATTTGTGTTATGCTGCTGTCTCATCTCATCCTCATTCGTGGCCTGATGCCCGATGACAAATTGTATATTACATTGAGACAGTAACGCGCTCTCCTCAGCTCAAGGTTAATGCATTTGTTTATTAATAGAGATGCATTAGAGATGAATATGCTGCTGTTAAGGGGGCTTCTTGGGACACTGATGAGTCTGGTCTGGATGGCACATGGTGACAAAGCTCAATATGCATGCTAAATCATTATAGTTTTTATTATATTCAACTTCATTACCTGAGATTTACACAACCAATTATTTCCATGCTGGGCTAATGACTTTTAAACTCAGGTCGGAATCATCAAATTCGATTTTTATTTATGTATTTATTTTTTGCCCTCGCAAATTATTCCAAATAACTTATTATTGTGGTGAGGTGTTATGCAGTATGTACTGTATATGTAGTCTTTTCTCTCCCCACAACTGCTACTTCAACAGGCTGGCTTTGTGGAACTCAAATAAGTACATAGACTCAACATATCAGAAGTTTGGTTTCTATTGTTGCACACCACACAGAACCAAATTACACACATGCAGGCATGCAATGATTTATGTACGAGTGCGCAAACAGTCCTCCACCTCTTGAGTTGTGGCGAGATGACAGTGCCTTGCTCAAAGGCCTTACCTTTTTTACATTTTTTCGTCTGCACCAGGACTTGAACAATGACCCTCCGTTTCCAAAGCCAAAACAGATAAGCCCCAGAGTTGCTGTAGTTCTATTTTCTTAAGTTGCAGTGGCTTCAACTTTCCAAAGAACTTTCTGCCATTCTAATTATTATTATACAGTCTGTGATGAAATATATTGAAGACAACTTAAAACATGTTATGTATTGCCTAAATTAACCAAAAAGCCTTATGAATGAAATCATTCAGACAGAAGTACATTTTCCATTCTTATAACCAATCGATACTTAAAGGTCAGGTCAAATGAAACATCTGCCTGATGTAGATTCACCAGTGTGGCACGCTCTAGTTTCATCTAGTTTGTTTTGTCCAAAACTAGTATAATTTTGCACATTGAGCTAGTTTTAAATATTAAAACGCAGCAGTAGCATGGCCAGATATATAATTATTCAATATTTTTTTTGGCATGTAACCAGCTCTAAGCATAGCACAATTGACCTCTCAGATGAGCATTCTTTGAGTTTCTTCTTGTTGTTCTACAGTACAGATTCACAAGTAGTGAAGTGCCATAGTCCCCAGAGGATGCAACTTATTGATTTTGCTCATTTGTTGATTTGCCTTGTTCCCTGCAGATTAAAGCTCTTAAAGTTGGTAACATTTATTTGATTGATTATTACAATGAGACTGGGGCTTTCAAACAGACAGGATACATTTGTCTAGCTTTGCTGTTACCTGCACAAGAGTTTTTTTGGCTATGTAATTTGAAAACATGGAGTATTTTGTGAATATTTGTTTGTGTACTAATTATGTCACAGTGTTCCAGACAGATGTCATTTCCTCAACAGATTGTCCATTCTCCACGCTTGAAGTTGCTTTGATTCTGCCAGTTCAAAAAATGATTCAACCTTTTTAGTTTATTTCTGTCTTAAAAATACTGTTTAGGCATTCATAATGTAAGGCATTCCCATTCAAGAAACTTGCTCATTATACTGTTATACCAGTATCTGTTGAAAGTGTGAAACGCCTTATGCCAAAATAAATCCAGCACCATTGAATAATTTAATTGATGCTTATTATAGATAGTGCTCGACTCACCCAGATTTTGCCGGCTGGCTAATCCTGACCCAAGGCGCTTGAAATATGCTCATCTGAGTAAATCGGTGATGGGTTGCCAGATGTATGAATAACCAGCCTTCTACGCTCGCATTACTCCTTCCACAGTTAGGATGTTATACTAGAGGCTGAATGGGAATCCAGTGACCGTACAGAGATCTAGAAATTAAAGTCATACATTCTGAAAACGGCAGTAAAATGTTTGTATGACCAGTAAAGTTGCACATATAAATGTGATAGACATTTGGGTAAACAACAACAAAAAAGCAACGGGCCAAGCAGATCTTTAATCAATGGGAATGGATTTTGTACATTTCTTGAGCTTTGTGATCTTGCTAAAATCGAACATCATGTTTTTCTGAAGTATTTCAAGATATCATGCAGTGGTTTTAAATGATGTCTTTTAATACTTGTTAATGCCATTTTTAATCGAGTGATCATGAAGCTCAAAATTCTACAAATTCCATTGTAACGCATGATGATTTGTTTGTTTCTGAACCTCATTCTTCTCTTGTGTTCTTTTCCGCACAGCGATCGAAAATAGCCGTATATGAGAAGATGTGGTCATACATGAAATCAGCCGAACCCTCAGTGTTTGTTAAGACCACACCCGACGGCGTGGCCCGGGTACGAAAGTCAAAGGGCAAGTTCGCTTTTCTCCTCGAATCCACCATGAACGAGTACATCGAGCAGCGGAAGCCCTGCGATACCATGAAAGTGGGCGGCAACCTCGACTCCAAAGGCTACGGAGTGGCGACGCCCAAAGGCTCAGCATTAAGGTGGGTGGAATAATATAACAATATCCTCTGTGTTGTTATAGTATTCCACCTACCCTGATGTCCCCTGTTGTCATTCTCTTCTCATCCTCTCCTTGTTTTTTTATGGACACAGAGGTAATGGTAGTATACTTTTCAAAGCGCTTGGAAACTAAGGTTTTATGCTAAAATTGTCTTTTAAAGGATTTTTATACATGTGTTAGGGCTGTTACGCTAATCAAATCCGTACGATACGGTTAAAGCGAAGAATCATTTCATATTAGGGCTCAGACTCGCCCTCTAAATCCTGATTTTTGATTCGTCTTGACAGTAACGGATGACTTCTGAATCAGAATTGAATCGTTACTCCTTGTTATGTAATCGTCCAACTCATGAAAAAATTCATTAGATTATTTGAAAACTATGTAGAACTGGAAAGAGAGTACTCTGGCACGGTGTGGCTGCTACTTGTCCCTCTGGAAAGGTATTTGTTTTATTTTAAAATGCTTTATATTAACCAGCATCCCTCACTGTACCGTGGCCAAAGGTAGAACCCGGGTTGGTTTTGCGCCCGTCTCTGTGCCGTAAAATGCGTAAATCTATGCTGGCTGGGACCAGCTCCCTCCTTTATAGCCAGGTAGCTAGCTAGCCGGCTGGGTCTCACCATCTGCCACGCTGTGTTGGATCTTACACAACTTTCTCGCATTCATTCTGCCACGGTCGCCGTCTACCATGAACATCCGTGCAGCTCCTCGAGCATGGCTATCGGATGCCTCCTTCCGCGGAAGTCTCGGTAGAGGGCTACAGCTATTTGCATCCATAATCCACGATCAACTCCAAAAACGAACAACCTCTACTACTGCGGACATAGTCAAAGTCTCATCAGCCATAAGCACAGGCAAACAATGTTGAAATATTTTGTATTTTTTGAAGCAAATGTGGCGTGGCAGCAGTTCCAGCTCTGATCAGAATAAAGTAGTATAATATTCTAAGATTCGTTCTGATTCGAGTCCAAAAATTCTGGTTCAATGATTGCTTTTTTTTACGCCCACTCGAATCACAATTTAAGTCACCACCCATTCTTGAACAGCCCTATTTCAAATGTCTCTTTATGTCTTCCTGTTGCTCTTCTCTTCTCCCCCTCCATCTCTCCTTCTGTCCTACCTGACTGTTGTGTTGTCACTTTTAATTTAATGGTTCAATGGTTTTTCAATTTAGTCTTTTAAAAGCTGTGCTGTCACTTGTGACAAATGTTAATTGCATGATGTTTGTTGTTGTTACTTCTCTTCTCAATGACAAGTGTCCCCATCCCGCACACTTCAGTTCTAAACTACGTAACCCCTCTTGCCACCTTTTCCAAGATTTAACAGTCTTTACCTTAAGTGAGCCTCTCTTATCTTTCCATATTCCTGAAATTCTTAAACCACAATTTGTCCTTTCCCAGAACATTCTGATTAACTGATTCTGTGCGTAAGCCCCCTGCTACAGTGGAAGCCTCTCTACCCTGACCTATCATAATGATGCTTGGTACAACCATTACTTTGCATTAGATTTCTCACGGACCTGTGCATTTTCTTACAAGTTATGTTTTATCGTTTCAAGAAATGCTGTTAACCTGGCAGTTTTAAAACTGAATGAGCAAGGCCTCTTGGACAAATTGAAAAACAAATGGTGGTACGACAAGGGAGAGTGCGGCAGCGGGGGAGGTGACTCCAAGGTCAGCCTCGATGTCACCACAATCGGGTACTACAGTGCAGAGTAATCGGCAAGGCTGTTACGGCAACCCAACCAGAACTGAACCGAATGTCTGCCCCGAACAACCTGCTGCTGCCCTGTGGCGCATCTCCAAATTGACTGATTGTCTGACCAGACGGTTTAACACATCAGCTCAAACAAAGGAGCCATGCTTAGCAAACAAGAGATTAGTGACAACAAGTGCACATGAATCAAATTATGAGGTGAAGTATGTTGCCATGCAGTTATGAAAGTTTGGCAGTCTTTACTCATGCTTACAGATCTGCATGGCAGCCCATCTCATCTGGGACTGTAGGTCCATCGAGCTTTCTGCAAATACACTCAGTAATCTCATATGCATTTATGATCAACCTTTGTCAATGCTCAAATATTTTTGTGAGAAGTGGTCAACATTTCTAGCATAGGTTTTCAAATCCTGGGAAGGATGGCTTACCTTTAATTGAAACTGCAGCCGCTCTGTACAGACAGGCCCAGAATCCTGGTGTGTTCTGAAGCCCATGGGAGGATCAATCATTCCCAGTGGAAAAATAGTTTCATGGAGGCCATCTGGAAAGCAAGGGGAACAGCGGCGTCTTGAGGGGACGAAGCATTGCACATTGCAACGTGAGAATTCTAATTAACATTTAAAGGCTTGTGATTTGTTTTTAATAGATCATCAAATAAAATACCGTTGGTCCGATTCCACTATTGAGCTCATTAATAACTCACCGTTGACCCTTTTCATCACACCCCTCTTCTTCTGTGGCTAAATGATCAATGATTTTCCCATTATGGGAGCTAATGGTACAAGTGTTAAGCCCCCCTCAACCATGACAACTAAGTATGACATTACTCAGATGATTTACAATTGTATTGTGCTATTTTCACTGCATTACATTTAAGACAGTCGCATTAGAGTCTTTACATTGCAGGTCAATTTCAAGACAAATGATGCTGTCACCTGAAATTGGATGATAGTTTATCGGTTAGCTAATATGCAACCTGCAAACCACAGCTGTGTTATTACACTCTTAACATTATTTGTCATGAATTGGCCTTGACCACAATTAACAGTTAAGCGGAGTGAATCTGTCTTGAAGACAGTGGTTATGCTGAGTGTCTTCCTGGACCACAGAAATCATGTCAATGGGAAGTCAATTGAGATTTGTTGTCATGGAGAACACAAATATTCCTTATCTTTTGATTTCACACCATGTACTTTAGGTGGTTGTAGAGCTTAAAATATGAGCAACTCATTGAGCATTACATTTAGAAGAAAAAAAAAAAAAGATTCATACTTGTTTTTTTTTAAATTTAATTTAGGATCACATAGTAAGGATACAATATCACTCCAACAATAATAATAATGTAATCATGGCACACAGATTATGTGATAAATAGTATATTGAAAAATACATTAATAATGCTTTACAAAATTAATTCAATTGAAGGAAAAACTGTATACATTCTATTTATGCACATTAAATGAATTTAGAAGAAAGAAAGAAAAGAAAAGCATTCTTACTAACTACAGGAGGTTTTATGTAAAAACAACACACTGCATTGGGAAATCTATTTTTAGTCAGTCATCACTATATAATAGTACGGTGTACACTTCCATACATATAGTATACATTTGTTTGAAACTGTTTAAGCAGACTTCAGAACACTAGCAGAGGAAATTAAAAGTAAGCAAAAAAAATCTCCCGTTTACGTTTATTCATTTATTTCATTGCATTACCTATATACTGTATAGTTTACACTGAATTCAACGTACATCTGACAGTATCAATATTGATGGTCAGTTTATCAAATGGCAGTACTGTATCACGAGAGATGATGTTGCAAGATAGCTGTATTTTGTCCGTGCCCATGAGTTACTTCATTTAACTAAAGAAGCCATGTTGTTCGGAAATTACTTCATCTTTACAGCAGGAATTCACTCAACCCTTTGTTGTTCCGAGGCTCGAACCAAATTGTTCCCATTTAGATGGATGGAAATTGAATGAATCTGTTGCAGCCCTTCCTTCTTTTGTAGGTTTAGTTAACAAGAAATACATAAATTAAACACACCCTTCATGATGAAGAAATAACATGAAAATAAATACATGATAATTAGCCTTTTCGCATTTGATAGCCTCACCGGCAAGTTTGTTTATTTATCATTACAGTAATTTTACGAGCTATTTTCTATGACTTTTAACCCTTAGCTTCATTAACAAAGTCACTATTTCGCTCACATCAGCTGCCTTAAATGCCTTTTTGTTCTTAACACAGATTGTAGATTTTGCCAAAACAAACTACCTTGAAAGGAAGAAACATCATTCTGATGTTTAGCTATTATTTCCTTCTTTTTTTTCAACCGTAAAATGACTAGGCTTTGTAACAGCACTATCACTTCAACTTTCAATTCATAGGTACCATACTGAGGTCACTGTTCACAAACTGAAGCATAGTTCGTAAACCGATTTGTGATGATGTGAACAGTCATTTGTGAACCAAGGTCGGACTGTAATGGCAAAACAAGAATCGCCACACTTTCCATTGCAGTTTATTATACGACCAAAATTAATGTTTTACATTACTGCAAAGAATTATTGTGTCCGTCATAGAATTATCCCAGACCTTCCCGTTTATATACCCAGTTATGATTCCACCAAATAACAGTGTTAAGAGGTTGTTGTTTTTTCAGATAATGCTACTCAGGCAAAAGATGTGGAAAAGGTCACTATAGGATAAATGGATGAATTACTGCATAGAGAATCAAGCAAAGCAGCTTGAGTAGGGCCAGAAATGCGCATAATGGATCCCTAAGCAGTAGCATAAGTCTGTACAAAGCATTGATTAAATAGTGTTCCCTCTTGAGTCACATTTTTGCACTATTTGCATTGCTAATTCTGCAATGTCACTAAGCTCATTAAGTCTTTTGTGTGTGTGAGTGTGTGTGTGTGTTGTTACTGAGAGCATACTTAGGAACCATCATGCCATCATTGATTTCTTTTTTTGTATAATACTCGGGTATGTACTCTGTGGTTTTTTTTGCTGACTTTTTTAACGTCTTCTCGAGTGATCAGAGAGACCCGATTAAGTGTGGCCCTGGAGCACTCACTTCCACACAGTGAATTGCTTGCATCATGTTTACAGCTTACGGTTTCAATAGACACACACACATTTTTATACACACACTTCTACCTTCCCCTTCCGCACAATATATTGCAGCCTAGATTGCGTTTCAGACACAGAGCATGTTTAGGGTAATTGCATTGTTAATCAATGTCTCCACAAGCCAAAACGATGCTCAGGTCATCACAAACTGTTTCTAAGGATTCGGCTTTGAGGCATACAGTGGCGGGATCTCGCTGCATTATGCATTGGCGAGATCCCCTCGGGGGACATTGTTCATGCAGGGAGGAGTTATGTCACTCATTTATCGATGTACACTTTTTTCTTCCTTTCAATTTGCTTACCATGTTTCACTGTGAAGGGAGCAGAACCGCATATGACACATGTATGTAGGCTACGAATACAAATGTCATCTGGACGACACACTACACTGCAGATATTAATTTGGTTCTACAACTGTTTTATATTGATATATGTAATATTTTACTGTTGTTATCTGTAATACAAGTGATAACGTAAGTTCCCCCTGTTAACATTAAGCTTTTCCGGTGATGAATGCACTCATGCACTCTTCTTCTTATCATTGACGTATACATATATTTTTTTAGTATCCATACTGCATCTGAGAGATACAGTAAATGTATCAACGGTGTGGCTAATTCACATAAGAGAAAATTTGACGATGAGCTGCAGGGACACGCACTGGTGAGTCAGAAGTTGACTTGTCTTAAGGATTAAACACAGATCATTAGCGGTGTACATATATTCTGATTATTATTCACAATATTGTACTGAGCCGGCAGGACATAGATGTGTGCTGCTTTCCAACAAAGCATGCCCCTTTCCGGTTTTATGGTGTTCATAATACAGTAGTTCTCCTCTTACAAAATCTGTTGTGGTATAAAACACACTGAAAGGAAAAGAAAAGGAAAAACACACATCTGGGGTTAAGCTTTTGGATGCTCACTAAGATGAAGTCCTACAAGAATTTCAGAGGTCCTGTGAGATCTCTTGAGAAGTCACGTACCATGAAAACTGACCACCACATTTTACGTTGTACAACATTTAGGTTCTCTTTAGTAGTTAAATAAATACAAGTCACTTAAAAGTATGCATTTCACAGTTTGTTAAGTCAGAATCTTTGACATACATAGACCTTGTATTGGACTTTATCAGATTGTGCAAGTGGAGCTACTGTTTTGGCCAGTGAGTGTATGAATGGAAAGGGCGTAAAACTTTTAGTTAGTAAATTTAGAGACAAATGTGAGTAGTTTTATTTAATTTATTCTCTTGTGTTTTAATCAAAGTAATGGTTAATATCGGTATCCAAAGGGATATTCCCTTTACTTTTCCATTGACATACATTACATACATCCACTTATACATACATCCCCAAGCACAGTATGCAATTTGGTTATGACAGACTCAATAGATAATCTTCGATAAGAGTTGGGAATTTGTTTCCTTATATGTGGGGAAAGATGAATTAAGATCACTGTTTAGATCTACAGTAGTTTCTAAAATAAGTTTTGGGACAGGCAATTCTCAAGATTAAAACATTACAAATCATAGAATTAAACTGATAATGTACACAGTGTCTGAAAGGCAAAAGATCCAATTATTGTAGTGTTTGTTAAGACAAAGCTCCATTTGAACTGATCTTGTTGACTGCTGTTCAGGGACTCTAAATGCATCCCCTGCCCCAAAAATCATCCAAGTACAGACTTGCAGAATGTACTTTAAGGATCTGCTTGTCGCCATGGTAACAGCATCTGCCGATTACTCAAAGCGATATGGGTAGGTCCTGGCTCTGTAGGTAAGGGTTTATAAAGGTGATAGGTAGAATGCCTGCTCTCTGTCATGTTGCCGTGGCCAGGAAACCTGCTTTATCGCTTTGTAAAATATGTAAGTAGTAAACAAGTTGAATAACATAAAATAACATAATATAATGTTATTTATGTTATTTCCCACGTGAAGAACTCCTGTAAACCTCGCAGTATTGAAACTCAGTGAACAAGGCATCTTAGACAAGCTGAAAAACAAATGGTGGTACGATAAGGGTGAATGTGGAACCAAGGACTCTGGAAGTAAGGTCAGTCGCTGCAGGTCTTTTGTACTGATTCCAAATTGCATTTTGACGTACTGTTCATATGCAAAACAAACATTAGTAGTTCACATTGTGTTAATATGCTGCACATAATTGACTTTCATCTTTGGACCTGCCACTAACTGTAATTTGGTTTGTGGCTTGTGACAAGGCACTTATTCCCCAAATGTTGCTTCTTTTGCCATAGAACATTTTGTACACCATATCAAATGTCAACTTGATTTAAGAATCTGTAATGATAGTCCAGTGGGGAAATGATCTTAGAGTGCCTTACAATTTCAATTGAATCACAGCAGTTGTTGACAAATGCTACTTATGCTCATTCTCACTTCATGACACTTTGACCATTATGCTGCTGTTTGTATTTACCAAACTGTTAATGAAAATTTGATTTATTTGCGTTATTACTACTTTGCAAAAGAGCTGCGTCTATTAGATTTGTTGGCCTCCTGTGGTGTGGTGAATGGGCAAAGCTTCTTGAAATGTGACTACTTTGGCAAATGCAATTTAGGCTTCCGGTCGCTTGCAATTGAACTGAGCCTCAGTCGGCATGCCACAAGAAGTCGGGAAATGTAATACACTGAATATTTAACCCTCTGAGATTCCATTTATAGATTGTTAGTAAGCTGCCGATCCATCCATGCTCAAGGGGTTAAGCTGCAAATAGTAAAACTCTAATGAACAAATTTTTAAGGAATAAGTTCGGTAGGTAAGCAGCAGCAAAATGGTTTGATTTGATCATCTTCTCTGACTGTACTGTATGACAATGTTGCCATAAGAGTTATACGTACACGTCGCTAAGGAGACAGGAATGGTTTGAGCTGTCGACCTAAGCGACGCTGACCAGCTTCCTAACATGGTCAAGAGTAGATCTAGACTGTAGATATAAAGAAGGGAAGCCTTCACCATCAGATAAAACTGCAATAGTCAGCATCTTTCAGTTTAAGGGGAAGTCTGAACTCCTTAACTTTGAGGGAAATAATTGAAATTGAACTGTAAAGGCTAACAAAGTTTCTAGGGTTGTTGCTTGTAGCTCTTAGTATTAATAATCCTGTTAACAGTTGCACCAGTTTTACCAGTTCAGTTTTACCAGTCAGGCTGAATTTTGTTCTGCGGCACTCGCTCCACTCTGAAATGCTTAACCATGTTTCCTGACGTTCCCGCAGGACAAGACAAGTGCTCTCAGCCTTAGCAATGTGGCTGGAGTCTTCTATATTCTGGTTGGAGGGCTGGGGCTGGCCATGATGGTTGCCCTGATAGAGTTCTGTTATAAGTCACGGCAAGAAACCAAACGGCTGAAATTGTCCAAGAGCGCTCACAATTTTAAGCCGACTCCCGCAACCAACACCCAGAACTTTGCCACATACAGAGAAGGCTACAATGTATATGGAACAGAGAGTGTTAAGATTTAGAGGTACAGTATGTCAGCTCTCTTTACCATCCTCGATGCACTGAGTGTTGTACCATTTAACTTGTTGACGAACCTTTTCGACTAAATTATTCATTTGCATGCAGTTCTCTGTTGCTGCTGTTTGTTCAGTTGTTTCCAGATGTCATGTTGGAAGAATTCAAACACAAAAGCTCATCTAAATATATAAAAATCATATCCATTGTTTTTGCTTTGTAACATACAGACTTGTGGCTATAGTACATGTGGCTGCATTGGAGGCGAAATGATTTAGTATACAGATGTACCACGTCTAGCCTTACAAAATCAATTCGGGTACACTCGCAGATGGACAAATTGTTTGAACTTTGAAAAATGTTTTTCTAAGTAATGGAAATAGAAATAATCTGTATGAAGGTTAAACTCCCGCCATCATAAAATGTTCAGGCAATTACTTCACTAAACTCAATTAACTAGATACAGGACATCATAACTCAAATGCCCTGTTTTTCTCTCCCATTGAAATATACTGTTAGGCCCGCCACGCACCAAGCGACACAGCCAAACACGACCGAAATGGACAATTGTGTACAAATTTCCGTTCGGCGACTCACACTTGACCACACAACTCACTGCAAAGCAAAAACTGCGACCCCCGCATCGGGAAAGAATGTTTTGAGGCACCACATGTACTGTGACTGTATTTTTATTTTTATTTTTTTGGTGAACTACAAACAACATGGTGCATTTGTCAAGAAAGAAGCAGATTGGAAACGAGTGGCCAGATTCCCGCTTTTGCCCAGAATTACACATTTTCCACACAAAAAAACGAAAAATCAAGTGAATGACACATTCAACAAAAAAAGTTTTCCATCTTTCCGATACCAACTTCAAACTATGCAGCTGATTCATAAGATCGTAGAGACAAGTTTTCAAATTACAATAATTCTCACATTCCCCAAATTCCACACTTTTTACAGCAAAATTCCAAAATTAACAGGTACAGTATTTTACACATTTACCTCCTCTCACATTTCATGACCAATTCAAACCATTCCAACTTCAAATTGCTTTGCTCATTTAGGACATCTTCAAATATTCCCATTTTCCAAATCCAAATCCCCAAATGTTCGCAATAAAATTCCCAAAAGATAAAGATATATAACATATTTACCTCTTCCTTCCAGATTTCTTGACTGGTTCAAACGATTACAACTTAAAGTCTCAAATTCAATATTTCAACAATTCCTTTATTCCCACAGCATTTCACTTCAGCATTCACATGCAACGTCTACAGAAATTGCACCCACTAGTCGCGTATTAAAAGGTCCATCAAAAGCAGTTTATATTGGGTACAGATCGAGCAAACAACATGATTTTTACAGTTTCCAAGTGCAGCTAGTGATCCTCAAGTGTGAGCTTTTCAGTCGAAAGACATGTTAATTATTAATTAGACATAGCAGTAGCATTCACAATAAACAGCTCCCAGAGAGACTCTTTTGATAGCGCTATCCCATCCTCCCATGAAACCACTAGACGTAGAGCAATCATCACAATGTATAAACGGGGGTAAACACTGTTAAACACACAATTCAATTGTTAGTTTTGCTTTTAATTGGATTTGTTTACACGTGTTTTGTCCATTCAAACACCAATGTGTACTAGAGCCGTGCAAATATTTTTTCACCCACCTCCACACACAGATCACTCATGATGAACTGTCAAAGAGACTACTTGAGCTTTTACTGTGATTGCTGCTTTTCTGTCTTGGTATTGTTGTTATGTTTTATATTATCAATAATTAAGATTTGGGAGATAAAGCATAATGAAGCCCATTACGATAAGAAGTAAGTGTGTTCTTATAATTGCAAAACAGGCAGCCCTTCACTGATTTTTCTTTTTAATTGGAATTGCAAAGAGTGCCGAAGGCCCCCAAAATTCTCCATATTAATTTTATCATGTTCATTTCGGATCGCTATCTCTCTAGATAATATATTAGCGCTCACAAGACATTTGATCCATCTTGTTTGCACAAGTGACTATCTTAGGCATGTATGATCTCTTCTAGTCTGTGTTTACCCATTGTGATTCATATGCAACATCATTTGACAATCATACAAAGTCATTCCCTTCCATGTTTGCTTTTGCTTTGTATCCTGACACAGGTTTAGCAAATGTTTCCCTCATCCCGTACAAATGTGATTAAATATCTCTGAAAGGACAAGGATCACGAGAATGGAGCCAAATCCTTTTGGGCTGGACACTGATATGATAATCTGCAATGACGACACGACTGAACCGATCATGGCAAGAGCCGATTTCCCTCCTCTCAGTGCCTTACGGAAAGTTCAATCAATGCAACGCATTCTCAACGATATTGATTTTTGCTTGAAACTCACAGAAATGAGAAGAATTGAGAGGTCAGCGAAATAGAATTACTGTATTTATACAGTACATATAGAATACATGTGATGTGAGAGAAATAAAGCCATCATTTTGCAATGCTAAGCACATTTTGAAGTGCCAGAAGACGAATCTGAGATGACGAGGGTCTAATTGGTTTCTTGTAAAAGCAGATTACTCCTCATTCTCCTGCTGCCAGGTTTTCATTAGTTATACATATTCAAATGTGTTCTTCGTATCTTGTCAGTGCACCGCCAGACACTGATTATTACAATATTAGCTTTTATACTAACCTTGCCCCTCCCTCTTGAATTGATTCGTCTTTGTGAAATGCCATTTAGACGGTTAAAAGTGTGTTGTTTGTACACTTTTGGTGCTACCGACACACACCACAGAACCAGGTCATGACTCGCACTTCCAATACTGCCAAGCATGTGCGTGTGTTATTCAAAGAAAGGTTACCATGCCTAAAGTGCGCGTGAGTGCGTGCATGCACGCATAAAGTATCCAGTAAGGTTGCTCATCTCCCGAAAGAACTCCATATTCTCTGTAATGGAAGTAGAACCAAAACAATAAAGGCTAAATCAAGTGTAGATGAACTGCTGAATCTAAATGATACCAGTAATGGCTTTCTAATTGTACTATGTGGACTAGTTTTCCATTTTCCTCGCACATGAGAACATTTTAAAATGAATGAACTGTTTTTCATTTTTGTTTCCTTTCAAGAGCATTCCATTGTTTGGTGATTTCACATTGTAAAATAAAATTAAAACATTAAAATAAAGAGATAAATAAAGGTTGCACCAGGGTGGGTCTGCAAGCTTAGCACATGTCCATATTGCTGTAACAATTACTTTCCCAAAAAGGCTGTGATTCAATAGGATTTTTAGAAAGTACTTAAGTCACCTGAAACTGTGGGAAAATAGTTTTATATGTAAAAAAAAAAAAAAAAGAAACAATGTGACAAAAAGAGTTGAAGTATGTACATTTAGATGAACACAAACTATTTATATTCCATAATGAAAAGTGGTTTTTTCCCCCCTTTTTTAAAAAAAAAACAAAAAAATGCATGTGACGCTTGATGAGCCCTACAACTCACAAACTGACCTGAAATTAGACATTCAGCCCTAGTTTTATATATATATATATATATATATATATATATATATATATATATATATATATATATATATATATATAGTAATTTGGTGTATCAGTTCTACCTTTTTCTTTTTTGTGAGGCTCACCTCTCTGAGAGATCACCAGGCATTGTAGAGGATACAAAAGAGCGAGATGCATGCATAATTTACTGAACCTCATTAGTGTGGCGCTGTACAGAGAATTTTAATACATTTTGTAAATAAAATGTACAGAAAGGTTCTGGTGTGTGTGTCCGTGTCTTTAAGCAATATGTTTACCTCAAAGTGGAGTCAGCCATTCTAATTTGCTACAAATGTATGCAAACGTTTTCCGTAAATCAGAATCATCTTAAAGGCAAGGGGGGGAGAAATCCCCAAATTCGACATGGAAAAGGGTTAGTTTGGCACAAGTGAAGTTGCTACCACTTAATACTTTTATCTACTTCACTGCATTACTATTTAATTACAAACTATTGCACTTGATTGTAGCATGGACTGAAGACAAACCTATTTGGGGGGTTTTCTCTGTAGTCAGCTCATAAACACAATTGCTTGCACTAACTCGTCATTTTCACAAAGGCAATGATTCATGAAGACTTCTTTAATTCATTCATTTCCTCAACAGTGCAAGCTTGTATAATTCTGATTAGTAAACACCATTGGACGACACGAGACTCCAAAGTTAAGTGTACAGAGAGCAGGGGTTTGCAACCACCAGACTGCGAGGCATTTAGCAGTGGGATGGGAAACGAATAATCATTTTAAGAATTATTATATTTCCATCGCGCATCTTTCTTGCACTTGCCTCTGTCGTTTTTTACATGTGCCAGTAATCTCACAAAATAACACAGCTAAAATAAACTTTTTGAAAAGGAGTCAAAGTTCTGTATGTAATGCAACTGGCGTCAATGTAATAATGGCTCACTGATGAACCAATTCGTTTGTTCTTCTCACCTTGTCACTATGTGTAGCAAGGCCCGCATTGTTATTAAACCATTGCATTTACATTTTATAATTAAATCAGCATATTTCAGTCAATTAGCAAATGTAGAACCTTAGTTTGACTTTCATCACTCAACTGATGCAGCAGAAACACTGTATAGTGTTCCTTTATTTGCAATCATCTCCTCAAAACATGTTCCTAATCCTAAGTATATGACGCTTGGTTAATTTAAACAAGAAATGGTGATCTTTTTTACTCTTCAGTGTTGTGTGTTGTGGCTCGTCTCTAATACAAAGGGAATGGGATGGTTGTGGCCTAAAGTGGAAGTACAGTACGTGAAGGACAGCAGCGAATTAAGGTAAAAGACTGTCACTGGACAGTGACAATATCTAGATTTATAAATTAATGAATGAACATATGAGATACAGTCATTACATTTTGCATTTAAAAAAAAAACTATATTGGAACCTTATGAACTTTTGTGTTGATGTCTCTTACCCCGGCGGCACGGTGGACGACTGGTTAGAGCTGGGGAGAGGGATGTTTGGGCTTCCCTGCTTAGGTTGCAGCCCCAGCTAATGGGAAAAGAATGGAGGGAGGGAGGGATGGATGGATAAATTTGTGAAACCTCATCCAACGATAAAAACGTGTCATGTGCGTTCGTATTGCACTTATCGTGTGTAGTGTACATCAAGATGACCAACACAGCACACCAAACATTTAACCATCCGTCCACCAACAATTAAGAGTCTTGTCCTTCAAACCAGAAGTGTGGCAAAATCAAACACATCGTAGAGTCACCCCTGAGAGGAAGCAATTTCCTCAAGACGCCCAGCCTGACAAAAAAATAAAAAGAACTCAGAGCAGAGATTGTACAGAGCAGGCCCACTAAATAATTTTCAAGGGTTTCTGACTAAAACGACAGCTGTGTGACACAGCTCCGACTTCCTCTGTGTTGACTGCACACAAAAGATTTTTTTATCGTTGAACATACACGATTGTTTGCCACAATTATTTTCCGAGCAGGTCAGGCAGAATAAAATAACTCACGGCATCTCTCAAACCACAGGATAATGTGCCAGGTTCATGATTAGAGCCATCAATAAGCTGCTTTTTAGACAAACAACATTGAATGCCTGGACAAACTGTAATTTCACTAGTCTCTGGTCATTGTGTTGAAATTAATTCCTTCTTCCATGGATCCAATTTACCACAGCACAAGCACTAAAGCTAACTAACCTGAAAAAAAGACCGACTATATGTTTTCATTTCGAAATGCATATACATTAACTCACTGCACGAGTCCTACGGAAGAGACTGAGGCTATCCAAGCATTACTGTACATTCCAAATAAGCCCTTTTGACAACACATGAAATTTTCTTCTCAATTCCTTCAGTGCCTTATGTCTTTTCTTTTTGTTTGTTATAATACCTGGATTGCACTGCATGAACTTCATGTGTCTGTTCTCTGGAAAGTGTTGACTCGCAAATCAAAGCGGGCAGTGCGTTGGCAGTCAGAGCGACACAATAGGAGAAAAGAGAAGCAAACTGGCAATTTGAAGAAAGTGGCATGCAAGAAAGGAGTGTAATCACATGAGCCGGAATGCTTTCTTACCACCAGAGGACAACTAATCATCCCCCAGTGAGTGTGTGTTTTTACACTAGCATATCTTGAACCATGAGACTCAGCTGGCTCATCTGCCTTGTTGCCTGTAAGGGCCTGTAACTGTGAAAAGTAATCTGATCTAACATGGGCTGTGACCCTGTGTAGGAAAGAAGTAAAGAAAGTGTGAGACAGAGGAATGGAGGCTGAAAGGATGTGTTATACATTCAATTTTCAACAAGTTACAGTCAACTGCCACTGGAGTCAACTGCCCCTATCGCATTCTCTTCAAGGAACACGATGAATAAATCAGATTCCAATGACTTACCATTTCCCTTTTACTTCTAGCCAATTATTCAAATGCCTCACTCTTGTGTCTCACAATAAAAGAAGCAAGTCTTTCAAAACTTTAGGTGAAGCTCTCAATTTACAAGTCGATCTACGTTCCTACACTTACCTATGGTCACGAGAACAAGATACGGATACAAGTGGCCGAAATGGGTTTTCTCCGCAAGGTGTCCTGGCTCTCCCTTAGAGATAGGGTGAGAAGCTCGGTCATCCGGGAGGGGCTCAGAGTAGAGCCGCTGCCCCTCCGAGTACGAGAGGAGCCAGATGAGGTGGCTTGGGCATCTGTTTAGGATGTGTCCCGGAAGCCTCTCTCGTGAAGTGTTCTGGACATGTCCCACCAGGAGGAGGCACCAGGGATGACCCAGGACACGCTGGAGAGACTACGTCTCTTGGCTGGCCTGGTAAGGATTCGGGATCTCCCCAGAAGACCCGAGTGAGGATGTGGCTGGGGAGAGGGAAGTCTGGGCTTCCCTACTGCTGCCCCCGCAACACGACCTCAGCTAAGTGGAAGAAAATGGATGGATGGATGGGTGGGTGGGTGGATGGATGGCAAGACTAGCCGTTTTTGTCTCTTTTATTCATTTATTGTTGTTTCAAGTAATTATTTAGTGCAGTAATTTTTTTATCACACTACAGGTCTTTAACCCAAAACATTGCCCAAACAGTTAAAGATTTTATGATCATGAAAACCACAAGGAATTATTTACATTTCATGACTTGCTTGCGGACAAATTGATTCGAAATTTGAACAAAATAGAGGTCAGCCAAATTTTATAGGGGTCAAACCTAAAGAACCGGCTCTCAAAAAAGAGCCGAAACTCCAGGGGGTGGGGAAAGATAAATTACTTTTACTGCAGCTTTAAATGCATGTCTAAAACATGCTGGTACCGTTGGGAATGCAGGTTTAGACTCTGTGAAGCTCCTTTGAATGACAATAAAGATGTTGAGGGAGGAGACGTGGCGCTCATCTGTAAAACCTCTAACAAGGTAGAAAGAGATTTTAAAAAAACAAAACAAATATTGTAACAGAGGCGCCTTTGTGCACTGTAGACAGACATTCTCCAGACAGTGAGTAATGCAGGTATGACTCAAATCCCATGAAGAGTGTAAAGATAATTTTCATTGCACCAAAGAACATGATGTGCCATCCCTGGTCATCAATGTGCTCCTTTCAGGGGTCAGGTGGGCTCAACTACTGATTATTACCAACATTGCAGGGGATTCATCCAACAAGTAACCGTAATACACTGTTTTTTCTTATTATGAAGAAAAATAATACAGTAACGCTAAAAACAAAAATATTTGGGGTATGGAATATTTTTCAAATATACTTTCCTGCATACATTTTAAAAGAGTTAATATCCCGGAGCTCGGCTTTTGAGTATTTATTTCCTTTAAGAATTTGGGGGAACATTAAAACTTGGAATTCAACCAGTGTGACTTATCATAGACAAGGATAACTCAGACCTCAAACATTGGGAGATTCCAGACTAAGTGGAGTGAGGAATTAAGCTTCAGGTCAAAAGAGGCTTTTTCCAAGGTCCTTGCCAAGAGAATGTAGATGTATAATATTTGTCTTGTATCAATTAATCCCTTTCCTGCTTTTATGGTTTCAAAAATACGTTTGAAGCATGGTCAAAGTGATAATGAACCTGCATTGTTGGATACAAATCATAGTCATGCAGAGCTTTAATAAATATTCTCTGACAGAAAAGACGAGTAGCACACAAATTCACATCTGGACATTGCTCTTTCTTAATTATCATTCATGGCACCAAGCATTTATAATACATGTGGCTTGGAGCTGACTGAAAATATATAACTGGCACAGAATTACAATTAATATGGAAACATTTGAGAAATGATCATAAGTCATGAGTTTCGTTTCTCACTAGAAATGCTGGGTTGGCTTGCAGTGTGTTTGGATTGTTTCAGTTACAAGGCTTCAGCTAATGATTAATTCAAATATCCTTCATCTATGATGTTAAAAACACTCATCACAACCGCAAAAAAATGGAAGGAACATAAGTAACCATGTCTTTTTCATTTAAAACAAGTCATAATGTTGCTGAAAATATTACCACATTATTTGTTGACTCAGCTGTGTCATCATGTCTGAAACTGACTTGGGTCATGTTCAGACTGACCACAAATACCATACAGTCATATTAAAGTTGATTAATGTGACTGTTTTTTTAGTAACTCATCATTTTCTCCTGCGATCACCTGCTATAAGACACTCTCGGGAAACCACATCAAAATGAAAGCATCCAACTGCACATTAACATGATCACCTTCTACTGTACTGTTGATTTCTTAGATCAGTTTTTCCAACCTTTATTGAACCAAGGCACCCATTTTACATTAGAAAATCTCACGGCACACAACCACCGATCAAAAATGTCTCAAAAAGTATGAATAGTCAAATAATGGTAATCTCGTCTCAATTTACTCACAAACTGACTTTTGCCACCGCACCCTGATCAGAATCATTTTCTTAGATGAGAGATTCTCAACGCACGCAAATACTTTAGAACTACCTGTTTTATTTTTTCAGAAAATAGTAGAACTACTTCAATAAAACAAAAAACTTCTTTCAAAAGTATACAAATTAAGCACTAATTTAATATACTTACCAGTCGCAAAATATTATTCATTCATTCATTCCTTCGTATTATTTGTGTCTGGTCAAAATGAATTATTAAAGCCATAGCACATTAACTATAAAAGCACATAACTATTTCAGCCTGTGCTGAAATTTGTTCCAAATGTTTTCAGGTTGTGGACGGAAAATTAGTTTTCTTTTTTTTTTTTTTTTTTTTTTAAATGTTCTCACATTTTTGGTCACTAACAGTGTAATGTCACTAAACGGTCCAAACAATCCTAAGCATGTCCATCTTACAGAGGTAGGCAATGACACTAGCTTTTATTAGTACAGCTCTATCTGATAGATCTGGCAGGTCACCGCCATAGCAGTAGTTGCTTGCTTTATCTCAACACTAGGTCTCAACAGCAGATCTCTGCCTGATCGCCATGGCATGGTAATCAATGTGTCTAAACCTCGAGAACACACACACAGACACAAATGTTCACATTAATCGATTAATAATGATCTATTTTTTTCCTTGGGGGAAATGTAGTCAAATGCTCATCCTTGATTTCTATAAATCAGTTTTCAACAGATTACATGAGGTAGATCTGCAAAATTGATCACAATTATCAATATAAGAGCTGCATTTAAAATAATCTCAATTTACAAAGGTAATAATGCTCAGTTTTGATTGACCCTGTCAGAGAGATACTAACATATATTGTGGTGTAGAAATGGACAGCATCATACTGTTGTTATGTGTTTGTTACATTTTGGTCGCTTAATTTAGCAACTTGAGAGGGGGGGAAATAATATATCAAAAATGAGCTTTCTTATCCAAATAATTTAAGGGCTCTTAACATTGAACAATCTTAAAAAGTGGTTTGACCTTCATCGTGGAGGTGTTGTTGTCACCACCTCCAAGCTGAGCTCCTGATTTCTTTCTGAGATAAAAGGACCAGCAATATCAGCATCAATCTTTACCCTTCTTCCTTAAGATAGAACTGTTATGTGCATTCTTTACAGTCTTTAAAGACAAATTGTTCAGGGAAAATGTTTCACACATGTCCAATTTATGGGATTTTTCAACTGTTTGCACGGAATGCCTTGTCAGTCAAAAGCTACTCTCGTTGAGCCTTCTCCCTTTGCAGTCACCCAGTTTAATAGAACAGTAACACGATACTAGCCTCGAACACAGTTTAAATTGATTACAAGCTTCATGAGGACTGGGGATTTTGATAAAGGGCTGATTCATCTTGCAGAGGGCTTGAAATAATAATCATCTGTTAAACCTTCATGGCCTTTAGCTAAAACTTTTAATAATGTTATCTGAGATATGAGACTATTGTTTGACTCGAGGCCTGCTGCAGCTTTTCTTAACCATCCTGCAAAATTTTTTTTTTTGTTGCTCTGTCATGATGTCATGTTTGTTTTTGTTTGTGTGATTGGCTTGGAAGACATTCAGGATTTTGCCCTTGGGTTTATCTAAAGCGTTATCAGTGCATTCGGACAGCCAGTAACATGAATGTGTGTAGTAGTAGTAAGGACCATAATTGTAAGAATTAAGGAGTGATTAAAGTAGCTTGGAGGTCCAACCAGGACAGACCAAGCGAGAATAGCAGTTACATGCTCCACAGGCTGCAACCAAATGCTAATTTATGAAATGTTGGGTTGAGAGCACATAACAGACCATGATATAAACAAACTAAAATAGTTTTAAACTGCCTGAGGGGCTCATAAGAAACTAAATGGAATCTATGCAATGTGTGAATTATTTAAAAACTGGAGAGCAATGGATTTATAGTCTGTCCAATCTTGTACAAAAGGGGAAGCAAGAGAAACGAACAGAGTTGGTGACTTCCATCCATCCATCCATCTTCTGTACCGCTTCATCCTCACTAGGGTCGCAGGCTTGCTGGAGCCTATCCCAGCCATCTTCGGGCGAGAGGCGGGTACACCCTGAACCGGTCGCCAGCCAATCGCAGGGCACATAGAAACAAACAACCATTCGCACCTAAGGGCAATTTAGAATCTTCAATCAACCTACCATGCATGTTTTTGGGGATGTGGGAGGAAACCGGAGTGACGGGAGAAACCCCACGCAGGCACGGGAGAACATGCAAACTCCACACAGACGGGCCGGGATTTGAACCCCAGTCCTCAGAACTGTGAGGCAGATGTGCTAACCAGTCGCCCACTGTGCCGCCAAGTTGGTGACTTGTTAGAAGAAATATATTCAGGAAGCTACGCTGAAGCTTTTGTAATATTGTTTGAAAAAACAGATGTTGCATAATTGCATTGGATTTCTACTTCTTCAAAAGGCTGTTCTACTTCTGGATCAAGGGTGCATAAATAGTATTGATGTTGATTGAAGCCTTTTGTAATTTTACGCTATGTACAGAACTTCACATCTGCTTAAGGGCACAGTACCAGAACTGTGCTTGTTTGGCAGCTGAACAAAGAAAGCCACACGTCATAAAAAAATTAAGAACTGAATACGCAAAAAATTATTTGACACTTTGAGTTAGTGGAAACCAGCTGGACAAAAATCGTAGCATTTTAGTGTGGTAAAAATAATCTAAAGCAACTGTTTAGACATATAGAGCTGTTGTGTATGAGTATTACTGTAACCAGCAAATATCCATTTAGACTGCCCCATTCAGCGGTCAGAGCAAGGGATGGGCATGTGCCTACATTTGCATGCGCGATTATTAGGAAAATGAAAGAATAATCATTCAATTCAATGTTACACCTACTAAACTGTTGTATTAAGAATAACTATCAAATACCCATTTAGGATACCCATTTAGAGTTAGGGATGAGCATTTGACTACATGTCCTGGATCGATTATAAGGAAAATTAACGATCAACTTTTTGGTTCAATGTTATTTCTTGAAAATATGAGATAGAAGGATCTCTGTCAGAATGTTCTGAACTTGATCCAAGAGTGCAAGAGCAACTATAATGCCACCCGTAAACTGGAGTTGTGATATAGCGGCAGCCTTTGCGGATGTGGCCCTACTTCATGTTGGTCTTTGTTAGACCGCAAACTAGTTGCAACTGGATTAAGCGTGCCACTTCTGGTTGTAGCCAAGCAGTGCATTGCATTTTGCCTCAGTTGCTTCAACACATGATTAATCAATCAATTCCACACAATCAACCAATTCCTAAGGATAATTAACAATTCATCATGCATTCTCATGCTCATCTCCAGTCAGAGCATTGCCATAGTATCAAAACCATTTAATTTTTTTTTTTTAGTTAAAAAAAAAAGACAATATTTGCACAGCTAATCCATAAATGGTATAATTTAATTTGGTCGTGATTACATAAATGTCAGGCTTTACGCTACACTACCAAGATGTTAATACTTCACCAGGTGGAACATGTCTCTCACAGCCACAAAAGCTCATCATGATTGATAACTGATAGCATGACTTAATCACGACAGGATAAAGGCTTTGACCATCCCTACTAGCATGCCAATTGAATTAATGACATTCATTTAGCCCCAGTGTGGGCTTTTAACCTTATCCTGTCAATTCATCTTCTTGGGATTGACTGAGGTAAAACATGAACAGAGAGAAAGAGGGGAAGAAAAAAAAGACAGCTTGGCTCAGATAAGAAGAAAATGAGAAAAGGATCCCACAGAGGACAACAAAAGAGAGGAAACACAAGAGGAAAACAATTTTAAAAAGAGGTTGATTGAAACATTCCCAATTGGCAGGGCGTGGTGCCAAACAAAGATTATCCAACAGTAAATCACCATCAATTTGCATCAACTTTAGAACACCAGGTAAAATGGCCCTCTGATGCCACATTTCAGCAAAACCCTACTGGAACATATGTGAACACCACACCAGCGAGGGCCCGATCTCTCTCCTCATTAATAGAACAACCCAGAGGCTTAACGTGTGCTCAGAGACCTCAGACTGAGAGTTAGGGGACATCATTCAGCTTTAAAAGCCTTGCTAACGTCAGATTTTACCTGCTTAATATTACTGTAAACAGTGGCAGGCAGTGCATTTGCTAGCCAGGCCTTCAGTGGGGATTTACCAGACTTAATCCACCTTTTAATACCACCACTGTCATGTCGCAATTATAGGAACAATCATTACTGTACAAAAACGCAATACAACAGTTTACTACTGTGCCACATACTTTATATCCTCTGGAGGCCTTTAAAATCTATATTTATTGAATAACATGACAAAAACTTTCAATAAAATACATCATAGTCACAAGAGATGCGTATTATTACATGTATTAATGTGTGTCGATCGTTACGGACACATTTTGCTACTTGAAACTGGCCATAACAAGTTTTGCTCTGATCAGATGCTGAGTCATCGAGGGCCAGCCCTCTGGCCTCGGCTGGCGCTGTGAGGGTGAATGTGAAATCTGATTGGTAAAAGAAACAGTCACATTGGTAGTGGAGTTGAAGTTACTATGTCCAGCGCTATTGATTCTGAAGGCTTGGTGCAGATAGGCGTCACGTGGCAGAGGCAGAAATTTGATTGGACAAAAAAAATCTAACATCTTCATACACTACTGGAAGCAGTGCAGCAAAGCGAAATGCTACAAAATAAAGAGAATAGACAATTGGGAAGGGGTTTGCATGCCCTGTTCTTCGGTGGGTTTCTCGGTGTACTCCAGCTTTCTCCCACATTCTAAAAACATGCATGTTCGGTTCATTGAACACAATGTGAGTGAGAATGGTTGCTTGCCCAAATGTGCCCTGTGATTGTCTGGCGACCAGTCCAAGGTTTACCCAGCCTCTCGCTCAAAGGCAGATGGGATAGGGTCGTCTCCGCCTACGACCCTAATTAGCATAAGCAGTGTGGAAAATGGATGGCTGCAATTTAAAAGGCCTGATCAATATAAAGATGATTTTGCAAATAAAAGTGCATCACTCTTTATTCTCTTAGTTCCCCTTATACTGTACCATAATTTCCCTGCAAATACAGTAATTTTGAGCTTCTGGCAATATTTCAGTATTTCCTATCTGGCAACCCTGGCTGTTATTTGTTGAGGTCTGGAATGGAAGTGGAGCCTTGTCAATCTATCAGCTGTTTGAAGGGATTTCTTGTGGGTTTCTTCCACTTTGCTGAGCTCATTATTTTTGACTGGTTGTAAGAGTTGTGTAAAAGGTGTTATGCATTTCATTTTGTAGTTTTGTCAATTGTAAGCCTCCAAAACTTTACTATACAACACCATGTTCGTGTTTATCGATCAAAAATGAGCACCATTTAAAGAATACTGAAAAAAGCCTCCCTCTTCCACCACTGGGTGCAATCTAACAAGACTTACTGCTATAATCGCTTCGATCTCATTTCATAAATTGATTACATTCACACACGTATAAATGTTCACTGGGAGTCATATTGGGGTTATACCTGTATAGTTACGTGGGGTTATGTCGTCACAAGGTTTGACCTAGAATAACTTCAGTGCTTATTTCGAAATGAAAATAATACCAAAATAATTTGAAGAATAGCTATCACATGCCATCTGAACATAATTGTCGAGTAATACTCTGCCATATCATGAATATTCAGGAAGTATTGGGAATTTTGAAAGTGATTTCTTGGTGGAAACTTTGAAGATGTTTTGTAAAAGTGAGTAAAGTGATCTCTGCAGAATGTGAGTGAGCTCAGTAATGAGTCTCACTAATTAAACTACATGCAGTTATATGGAACAGGACCTCCTCAAACTGGAGCAGTATGTCCACTGGGTGCAACTCTCTCAACAACAAAACTCAACACGAACTTTGCACAATGTGCAAAAGAATCATGAGTGAGGTGATGTAAAATATGTCTGTGCGTGCATGCTGCACAGTAAAACGCAACAACATAACTTATTTCGGATTAAGCGGGTTAATGAAGTTCGTGTGAAACACGTAAAAATGCATATTGACATATTAAGAGGGTCTTCAAGCAAAGTAGTATGTCACCCACTCTTTAAAGTGTTACTTCACTGCTCAATCAAAGCACTTTTTTTACTTTCACTTGATGATGAAGTTGAAGAAAAGCTATGTTGCTATGGTTTAGTGGTCAGAGTTTCAATTTCAAAACATAATTTTGCAAGAATAAATAATAAGTAATAAAGTTGTAATTCTAACTATTGAATGTCAAAAACTACTGTATCTCTAGAGACCTGTAACATCATTAAATATTTAATTCATTCATTCATCTTCCATTCCGCTTATCCTCACTAGGCGTACTAGCTGGGCGTATCCCAGCTATATCCTGGCGAGAGGTGGGGTACACCCTGAACTGGTCGCCAGCCAATCGCAGGCCACATAAAAACAAACAACCGTTCGCACACACATTCACACCTTAACCTACCACGCACGTTTTTGGGATGTGGGAGGAAACCGGAGTGCTCGGAGAAAACCCACGCAGGCACGGGGAGACCATGCAAACTACACACAGGCGGGGGCGGGAATTGAACCCTGGCCCACAGAACTGCGAGGCAGATGTGATAACGAGCCGTCCACAGTGCTGCCTCATTAAATATTTATATAAATAATATTTGTTAAAAAACACTTCTGCTTGACGACATGACAACCCCCGCAAAAGGGCAATTTTAGCTGATTTAGTTTTTGTTTGGTTTGGTTTAATGCAGGTATGCTACTTATTTCTCTGAAAATGTTGACCTCATTCTCTTTATATATTTACTTTATTCTTGTAGCCCCATGTTTTCTTTTCAGTTTTGTCCTTAATGTGCATTCGCAACATAGCGATCTTGTAATGGATCTCATTTTCGGATATAATATCCTAGTGCATACAAAGGGGTGTCAGAAAAGGTTCAGGACTGGGTGACAAAAAATAAATTGTATTTCTAATTCAAACTGCGTGTTTTTCCATTCAAATTACATTCAAATTAAATCACGCAGAGCCAGGTTGGGTGAGTAGAGAGCTTGCTCCAGCAGGGCGATGTTCTTCCCACCCAGGAAGTGTCAGATGCTGAGAGAATTGTGAACAGGCGCATTGTCATGGTGAAGCAGCCACAAGTTGTCCTGCCACAACTTTCACCTCTTCTCACGCACTAAATGAGGCAAAGACCACAGTAACTCTTTGGAGACGTGCTGGTTGATCACCTGGCCCACATTGAAGGGGAAAACTCATAGTTTGTAGGTTGGGTTTGAAATATATCTTTTGAGACAGCGGTCCTTGAACTTTTCTGACACCCCTCGTATGCTGCAAGCTCACATTCCTTCAATTTATTCACAGCAGTCAAACTCATGCTCATTTTGCAAAGCTTTATTGGGTCATCTGCAGAGAGACAGAGGGAAATGAAGAGCTCCATTCGGGGTATTCCATTTTTATGCAGCAGCAGGGGATACATAAGACAAATCTGAAACATGTGCAAGTCTGCAGCATCTAAAAATATAACTTGAGTTCAGAAAGGCCATCTTAACTCCAGCTGAGCTGCTCCAAAGCCAGCCTATAACAGCTGAATACCCAGTTACCCGCATCCCATTCTAATGGCCTTGATTGTCATTTAGGATGACTTGTTAAGCAAGCTGGTTCAGCCTTGTGCTGCTTACCTGCACGTCCAATTAGAATTGCTCCGCATTGTGAGATCAGTCTCTGCTGCTTTACACACTTCAAATTTTCCTGCTGCGTTAATTTCAAAGCAGACGAAGACAACTATTAAAGGAATGTGTCATTTTAATTTGACGACAAGAGCAGCTCCATCTGAGCAACTGAGCGACTGACTAACCTTTTGGGGAAAAGTATGCCTCAAATGTCGTGCAAAAACTGCTGTCATGCGAGGGGTGTCAGCATACCACCTAGACTTCAGCAGATCTTGGAAGATGTCATTGTTGGACCTCACTAAAACCAGCATCAAAGATGTATGTCAAGTGATGTGCAAAAAGACAGAATTCAATGAGTTAATATTACATTTTTAATGAATTAATATTAATAACCTCAAATACCAACCAGTTCAGGGTGTACCCCGCCTCCTGCCCGATGATAGCTGGGATAGGCTCCGGCACGCCTGCGACCCAAGTGAGGAGAAGCGGCTCAGAAAATGGATGGATGGATGGAACCTCAAATACCTAAAACGAAAAATATAAACAAAGACAAAAGGAACAGAGTATGGACTACCATCTAGAAAAGTCATGAGGTGTGAGTACACACCTGATTCACTCATTCTCTCTCATTTAGATTTCCCCCCTTTTGCTGATCCTCGAAGAGATGCAAGGTACATGGAACCGGCATGACACTACGGTATATAAAGTACTCACTCACCATTGCTTTAAAATGGAGGAGGCAGAGTTGAAGTGGTTGATGTTGATTAGTGCTTCTCAAATGTTTCAGACAAAGTACCGTCTCCAAAAATAATTGGATCTCCAAGTGCCGCCAGAATGACCAACATTAAAATACAGCAGCGTCATAATCAGTGTTCATCAACAACGAGGCAGAGATTTCTTTCTTAAAAAGTATATTTAATATTATTAGAAGCCACTGTAACATTATACACAGTTTAAACATGAACAGTGTTCTTAAATACAGTAAAATGTACAAAAGTAATAAATTAAATTCACGTTTTTTGAACACAAAAGTTAAATAAAAATTGTACCTGAATAAATATTTGGAAACAAAGAATTCTACAATTCCTAAATGCAACTGTACTAAACTTAAAAGTTATATACAACTGAACTGTACTCAACAAATATGCTGTACTGGATTTAAAAAAAAAACGTTAAGACACTGTAACATTGTTTACATTTTGAACCTTTAATTCAAGGATTGTCACATACCAAACAGAGGAAGCTGGCGTAGCATAAGTGGTGAGCATACCACACTTTGACAATCACTAAACGGTAGACAATTTGAGGGGCACAGTTCTCTCGGGAGTCCCCTCTGGAACATGCATGCTGGCCTATGATTGAGAAACAACAAAATATGGATATACACGTTATTGAAGTCCGATGCAATTATGACCTCAGTATTTCTGAAATCCTGGTTATGACCCTGTAAACAATAGTAATTATTGAGTCTGTTTTCAAAATACAGACAATAAAACTGAGAGGGTCTATTGTTTGATGTGAGCTTTAAGTACTCAGATTAAAGCAGTCCGCATTCTCTTTTTTCACTTCCTGCCATTGTGACTCCACAGCAGCGGATCATCTGTGAGCCTATTAATTAGTCCAATCAGTGGCAAACAGACCTGCGTTATCACTGTTGCACAACATTGTTCCAGCGCTGAAATGAAACCATGCACACAGTCAGTGCCAGGGAGAGGAGTGATTTAGCTGCACTTGGACAAACCACCACCACTAAACGGCACTAAGCGCCACTACTGGTGTGGCATAGAAGGAGAGGTCAAAGTAAATGTTTGGCTCATATGGCAAAAGAGACCATGATAGCGAAATGATGATGATCACATATGAACTGTTAAAACATGAGAACAGTGATCTTTGTTGCTATAATAGGTAGGTCTATGTACAGTATATGTGGCTGTTGGTGCTCATACTTCCAGTCTCTACTGTATGCATCTTGACAATACTTTGTGAGATTTTCTAGAAATAGTGATTCTGATCTTGGGCCTTCTACATACCCCTAGAAATGTAGATGGTGGGAATAAATCCTTTGCTTTTAATTTTTTGCGTGGTGCTGGTGGGGGGATGGGCTGTACCATGCTTTATTAAAACTATTTACTGTATCACTCAAGTTTCCTGAATCAATAGGTTGCAGAGGAGAGCAGTGCCAGCACCGAGGCACGGAAGACTAATGACATCATCTGTACAAGTTAGTGCAGAAAAGAGCATCAAATCAGGACTACATCAGCCCATCCGTCACACAATGTGCATGTGTGACAACAAAGGTTTGCTGTGTGCAAACTCACTTCATGTTGTTGAAGAGGATGGTGTGGAAAGAGTCTGCTGCATATGCAAATAAATGCAGTCAGGTAATGAATCTGACTGTATATGCAATTAGCATTCATATATACTGGGTTATCCCGTATGGGGCTCATCTAGCATATCCAAGGGTGAAGTGCTTCTAACCAAGCCCATCTGGAGAATACTCTCCTTGGGATTTAGTCTCCCATGGTTGAGAGGGGCGGAACACATTCTGCAGTTCCACAGCTGCCACATCCTTAGCCCAGCCGTCCAGGTGCTTGTTAAATAAGCCTCAGCCTGGGGAGTCAAAGGATATGGAAGCCGTCTGGTGCTGCAGTGGGAGATGAACGAGAGCAGGGAGAGAAGAAAGTTGGCGAGCAAAGTGAGAGTGGGAGGGGATAATTGGGCATCTGGTAAACTACATGTCTGTGGTGAGAGGTGAGAGTGTTGCTATGCAAACAAACATCAAAGGCAGGTTTAATTGAGTTGCTCTCGTTTGTAAGCATTGCACCTCCCGCCTCTTTCGATGAATAGAAAACTACTACAAATCCAGGCAGATCTTTAGATTTAAGGAAAGTCCCACTGTCCCATACATCGAGTTTATCTTGGGGTTGCCTTGAATGGCCAGTGGACAATGCATTTTGATTGTGTGTCTAGATCATTGCTCTACATACTACTGGTAAAACAACCACAAGCTATGTTGATTCTGTCCATGGTGTGCAAGTTGTTGCTCACAAATACACCTGTTTATGTGTGTAGCCATACAGTATATTTACTAAGTGGTATGTTACGTTCATGTCAGCATGGTACAGTTTGGATTAGTAAATTCTGATCAGGCTTGCATTTCCACCACGGCTTGTGTGGAGATAGCAGGATAGCGATAGCTGTTTTGTAGCTGGTTATTTTCACGTGTAATTTACATTAAGCCCCTTTGGCTTTATTTCTGAGAATACACAAGTAATTGGTATCCAACAATATATGACTGTTTCGTTCTCTGTTGCATTTTCAATTATCTTCCCGTAATCAGCAGCATAATCTTGTCAAGGTTTTCATGAGTCCAGCCAAAAATCTATTAGTTATTAAAGTACGCCTAAAGTACTCACCTTAAATGACCTGTAATCTGGAGTTGTTTTATCTCACATTGATTGTATGTTTGGCAGTATATAGAAAATGCCTATTGCATCAGCTTCAGTGATGGAGATGCACATCTAGTAGGGAGGTGACAACTAAACTTGTACCTACCAGTCTGAACTTTTAACTTCAGATACAATTGGCTAGCTAGCTTTGAGGAGCCCAGTGTACTTATTTGACTTCAGACTTCAGCTACTTCAGCGAGTTGTCTCTAATACTATACCCAAAAAGTTTGTTTTCTTTATTTTCAACAATAATCCCTAAGGGTTTCATGAGGATCAGGAGCGTTGATTTGATCTCTGTCTTCAGCTCCCTCAAACACTGTGTTGAAGAAATCTATACAAATGTGTCAAATAACTTTCACAGGAAGTTCAGTGGAAAAGGTCTAAATGTTTTTTGGACTCCTAAACAAACCAGAATTACATCCGGTGTAAGTAAAAAAAATGCAACAGTGGAGCAAACACGGTCAAATCAGTAAGCCAAATACTGCAGCTGCATCATTTATCAGGCCTAACAAGAAGGCTGTAGGGCACACGTGTCACAATAGAAGCACACACAGACTGTCTGTGGAGGCTTGACGGTGTTTACTGAAGGGTCAACACCCACAAGAGATGAGCTCACAGGAATGTCAATCGCACACACTACTCCTGTTACTCTCATATAACCATCAATCACAATTCCAAATTCAAATATATTGCTGGCAAGTCAGGCAATTACACCAGCCTAATTACAGGTAATGTCAGTGAAAACTGAAAGTCACGTCGAGACACGCTACAAAATGAATACTGAACCGATTTAGACAGAAACATGACAATTTACAACATGTTTTGCACTGGCTTAAAACAACTGCTTGGTAGGTATTCAAACAAGCCACAGTGGACATTCAACATGCAGTGGTGTTAAACCATGCTCAAGAAAGGCCCACAAATAAACATTTTGAGAAGTAAGACAAAAGCTCTAATTTCTGAATTTTAAAGACCTCTCTTGGCTGGGAAAGTCATGTGGAGGCATAATGCTCATGCATAAGTCATGCAATCATCATCAATGCATATTCAGAGGGGTGGTATCAATCTGCTTCTCTATGGGAGATAAGAAGGAGCTTGTGACAAAAAACAGATGATTACATCTTTTTTGAGGGGTGGGCATTTACAGCACTGACAAAAGAACTCAAATAATCCATGATATCACCCTCCTACTGTAGCGAGGAAGTCTCAAGTTTCCATTGGACCCTAAATTGGTCCCTGATATGGAAAATGTTATGATGTAATATGAAGGAATTCAAAGGCAATGGGTGACGCATGTTTTCAATAATTGGCTTCCCTCTATTAAATATGACTCAGCCTGTTTAATACACCATCACCATTGGAAAGTGTGAGATAAGTGAGAGGAAGGAGGGAATAAACACTGGAACAGAAATTATTTTCCAAGCTCGAGCAAAAAACATGTGCCTACGCTAAAATGAGTGGGCAGAGATTTTGTACGCAATTTTATTAGCCTGTATTGACTTTGCCCTGTGACAATATAAAGTCAGTCCATTACTTCAGCATAGATGCTGGGTTTTCAGCTGATTGGTTGTAAATTCAACCAAACAAACATCCTTCTCTCATGAAATGTATCATCTGTTTCAGGTTGTCACTTTAAATGGCTTCTTGGTACATAGTTCTTTGAGCCGTTGAAAAGAGCTCTCCATTCATTTCTCAGGAGTTGTGAATGTCATCATGTTATTACATACAATCTTGTATGTCATTGGGACTGCTGTTTCAGTAGATTGAATACAGTCCATTGCTAGATGCTGGTCGACATCAGATGTTTTGCGGGAAACAGTTCTTTTCTAATCTGTGTCAGTAGTAATCTGTCGCCAAAATAAACCCTTTATTAACTGTCAAGGCATTCTTCAGTAACATTGTAACATGATGTAAGTTTGATAAAAGTTACCCACTTTAAAAGTTGTAAAAACAACAACTATTAATACATTTGCAAAGGTGAGTCACGTTGGAGACATTGCATACACAACATTTATTAAAGAAAGAAATCTATCACTATTAAATATAAAACAATAAAACAGTTTATCTTTGATAAGAATTGATAACAATAACACGGATGGTGCTGCGATGTCTGTAACTTCCAATGTATATTCAATTTTTTTCCCGTTCTTGTTCTCTCAACAGTATTTAGGCTAGTCCCTCCCTTGGATTAAGAGTCACAAAAAAAGACAAAATGCAAAAAAAAAAAACAAGAAAACAAGCAAACCACACATGCCAAATACATTTTTCATCGTCTCATCATGCATGATGACAGTTCAAATGCCAAGATTTTGAGCGATTTTTTTTGGCACAATTTTAATTACAACAAAAAATGTTGTAACCTGTAATATCACGGAAAAGTTTATTTATTTCTATAATTCCATTCAAAAAGTTTAACTTTCATAGATTATAGATTCAGGGCCCACAATTTAAACAATTTCAAGTATTTATTTGTTTATTTTTACATAGTTTGGGCCTCCAGCTCATAAAACCCACAAAATTAGGAATTCCAAAAATTTGAATACTGTGAAGAAATCCCCATTTTACTTCTCAGTTTTTGTCAAAAAAAAAAGAAAAAAGAAATTATGCTCACATTAAATCAATCAAAACATGGTACTTTCAAAATGATATGATAATCTTCAATACTTAGTTGGTAATCCGTTTGCCGTTTGCTTTCATCACTGCCTTGATGCGCCGCGGCATTGAAGCAATCAGCCTGTGGTATTGCCTGGGAGTTATGAAAGCCCAGATTTCCTTGATGCTTGCTGTCAGTTCTTCTTTGTTTTTGGGTCTGGTGCCCCTCATTTTCTTCTTGATAATAGCCCATAGACTCTCAATGGGGTTTAGAGTTGGCTGACCAGTCAAGCACTGTGATGGCATGGCCATCAAACCAGGTTTTGGTCTTTCTGGCAGATGGGCAGGGGCCAGGTTCTACTGGAAGATGAAATCTGCATCTCCATACAGATCCTCAGCAGAAGGAATCATGAAGTCCTCTAAAACATTCTGGTAGACAGTTGGATTTGGATTTAAGAAAGCAGAGTTTACCAACACCTGCACTGGACATTGCCCCCCAAATCATGACTTACTGTGAAAATTTCGTACTGGACCTCAAGCAGCTGGGGTTCTGTTCTTCACCAGTCTTCCTCCAAACCTTTGGACCTTGATTCCCGAATGAAAAGCACACTTTCATCGGAAAAGAGGACCTTGGACCTCTGGCCAGCAGTCCAGTCCTTCAACTTGGCCAAGTTGAGACGCTTCCTACGTTGACTCAGAAGTGGCTTGACCCAAGGAACCCGACAGTTGTAGCCCATCTCCCGGATGCGTCTGAATGTGGTGTTTTTTTTAAGCTGTGACTCCCGCCTCATTCCACTCTTTCTGGATCTCTGCTAGATTCTTGAATCTTCTGTTTGATAATCCGCTGAAGACCACGGTCATCTCCTTTGCTGGTGCATCTTCTGCCACATTTTGTGCTTCCACTAGACTTTCCATTGATATGCTTGGACACAGCAGTCTGTGAACAGCCAGCCTCCGTAGCTATGAACGTTTGTGGCTTACCCCTCCTATGGAGGGTATCAATGATGGTCTTCTGGCCAATTATCAAGTCTGCAGTCTTCCCCATATTGAGCCCAACTGAGACAATTTAACCAAACTGAAGCAATTTAATGACACCTGGGGAAAACTGTCCAAGTGCTTTGAGTTTAGTAGATGATTAGTGTGTGACACTCAGTTTTTTTATGGCCTGCAAAATTTGGGCTGTTTTCTTCATAGTAGTCTAATTTTTTTAATTTGGGTTTTATGAGCTGGCAGCCCAAATTATGTAATAATAAACAAGTAAAAACTTACTTTACTTTAAATTGTGGGCCCTGGATCTATAATCTATGAAAGTTGAACTTGGTGAATGGAATTATGGAAATAAATAAACCTTTCTATGACATTAACATTTTTGGGAAAGGGTCTGCATCTTGCAATTGCAACAACCACTTGGTCACGTGAAACCTAGATTGACAGATTGAAATGCAGAGAGACAAACGATTTATAAGCAATGATTGGATGACAACTGTTATGTAAAAAGAGAAAGAGCCAGACTCATTGATGTCACATATTCTTTGTCTATGAGAAAGCCAGTCCATGCCCCCCAACAGGGCCTCCACGCCCACATCTCCAGTCAAACCTCAGAAGTGTCACTTTTCCATCCATCTGAATATGCCACTGATGGCCTTATGGCTACCAATTGCACAAATGCTACCACATGTAACAAAGGGAAAAAAGTGTATATAATAACCTGTGTCCATAAATGAACTAAAAAAGATCTCTGCAGTTGTAAAGCTTCACACTGGCTGTAACGCCAAAGAGCAAGGCCTGTTGGCATGGTAGCCAGATCATGCGCACAACTGACATGACATCACAGTCTGTCACAGGCTGTTAGGTCAGTTCATTAACCTTTTGATTTCAGCCCAGATTTGACCAGATGTGCAACAGTAGACTCTCCTCAAATTAGCCACCTGCTCAAAATGCAAACCATAAGTGTTAATGTAATATTTTTAGACTTTTTGGTTAATTTACTGCATAAATCAATATTTGTTTTGCATAAATTTGAGGAAAGTTGCTAATCCAAAAAAAAAAAGAGATTTCAACAGCAGTTACTGTAGATGTTGGGTTTATAGAGCTTATGTTGTTGTTATTAAATTCCAACTCACATTGCCAATAAAATGCCTACAATGAAAGTCAAAGCTGACAATGTAAGTACAGTACTGGATTTTAAAGTCAGTTTGGCCCTGATTATGTGGAGTTCACTTGTTCTTCCTGTGCTTGTCTATCTTTTCTATGGGTACTCCAGCTTCCACCCACATTCCAAAAACTGTGAATGTGGGTGTGAATTATCTGACTATCCAATCCCTTGCAACTGACTGGTGACCACTGACTAGTCCAGGGTGTATTCTGCGTATTGCCCAAATTCAGTTGGTATAGACTCCAGGTCACCCTTGACCCTGAACATGTGAAGCAATACAAAGTAGATGGATGGATGATTTTTCTTTTGTACTTTTAATCCACTGAGCGCAAGTAGAGTGAGGGGGAAACGCTCAATGTTTAACTAATCAAGTCATAAGTCAATTTTATTTGTAGTCTTTAATCACAAAAGAGTCTTAAAGGGCTTCACAGGCCCACAGTTGGCAATGATTGACGACATCCCCTAATCTAAACCCCCTAATAACCCACCGAATAACTAATGTTTCAACTATGCAAGACCACTGTTGAAGCCAACAGAAATACTGAGAGGTCAGCAATCTATTGTTTTTGCCATAAATCTGGTGAGCGAATTGATTGCACTTAATGGGAAAATGATTTACATGAGACACACCTCTCAAAATGTGGTTCATCCCAGTGTAACACTTTTAATTAAACAGTCTATAAATCAGCCACTTTTGACGCAATTCAAATAAGAATGTCTAAATCAGACACTATTTAAAATACACCACACAAGCATGCTAGAAGCTGCTTTAAATGTATTTGTATAAAAGCTATCTACCACCCAAGAATTCCTGGCCAAGTTTGATGACACTGTGGGTTATAAAATGGCAAGTAAGCTGAGGACACCTCCTATAGCCTATATCACTACCTACTGTATATCCAACTGTCCCCGTGGTCTACCAGAGAGAATGAAGCAATATCCACACGAAGGGAAGCTGGGATGAGATGAGGGTAGCTGTTCCGACGTGGAGGAAATCATAAATGTAAATTCCTTCCTCCGTGGCAAACAGATGCAAGGATTAGACAGATCTCATTCCAGCCATATACATACCTCAAAGACATGCTGGAGTTTCTCATTTTAGGGCTCATCCAGTTTTTTTGCACATTCAACATTCTTTGATAATAGAAACTGGGTCAAACTAGCTCTCTCATATTCCACTCACATCATTTCCATGGTGAGTGAACTTTTCAACATTTCCATTGTAGTCTCGAGTGCAGGAAAGAGAAGAGGACTTCAATTCAGTAATTGAACTTTGGCGAATTTTTTTCCCACAAGAAGTGGAAGGAGTTAGACTAACAAAACTGGGATATGGTTATACTGTAGAAGAGGGTGGAATGGTACTAAGCATTAACTCTGTCCCAATACTCACCTAAGAGACAGGTTATCAAAACTAAAATCTAAAAATTACAACAAAACTGTTGTGCTCAACACTGAAGAAAAATACATGAAGAATTCATACCCTGAGAATTCAATATGAGATCAGGGATGTCCCTATTTACTTATAATGACCTAGCATATGTACAATGCACATAAAATGGCGAAGAAAGAACTTAAATGGTTTTACTGCAGTGTCTACTAACTATCCCAAGAGATGTGACATTACAAAAGAGCCATATGGAGCACGTAGCCAGGGGAGCAATAAAAGCCATAATAAACAGCAGATAGCAGTAAATATAAAGTGCAATTTAGCCAGTGGTGAAAAGCACTGATGACACATTGACTTTGTCAAAGAACTTGAAAACCAGTTTTATTATTGAAAAACTTGTCAAGACTTTCCTGGCTAGGGGGAAATGCTGGGGCTGAGGTTGTCAAATGAAAAGAATGATGAAAACTTAGACAACACAAGGGAAGAAAACCTGAATAAAGACTTGTGGAACAGTGTCTGCTCGAACAAATGAACCAAGATGACCAGATGATACGTTTAATTATGCTGCAAAATCGATCAAGAAGGCGCCGGCGTAGATGGTATGTAGAACCAAGGGGAACGCTGTCATCACAGCATGTGACTAAAATGGACCAATCACGAGAGATGATCGCCGCGGCATTCTACGCGCAGCTACAATTTTGCTGTGTGCACGTCAAGTGACGCATAGGGGCCGCACAGGGGCCGCGAGGACCTATACATCGGTCACGTGATGCAATGCGGGCGCCGAGTATCGTCATGGGGCTAATTTTTAGTCCTGCCCAAAAAAGTCACTGGCGTCAGACGAATGGTTGCCCTATCACTACTTAATCTCAGGGAAGTATGGGTACATCAATCTGCCCTGACTCATTTATATTTTGGTTGATTTGGCTAAGAGGTGGAAAGAGATGTTTTTCTTCCATTAGTCCTTGGCTGTGTCACTCAGTGATGATCCAGCCTTTTGTCTCATGACTGATTCTTCTGCTGGTCCCTCTGCATTGCTAATATGAAAATGCCAACATCAGCCATTCCCATCCTTCACCTCAAAATTCTCGTATCTCCTTGATGAGATCATGCAGTCATTTATTCTGTCCCTTTGTCTCACCTTGAGGACTTCGAGTTGAGTTTGGTTATGGCGTTCATATTCAGGCTGTAAGCAGACATGCATCCTCCCAACAGGACAGACATAGCCACATACTGTAGTTTTAAGAGACAGTCCTTGTGACAATTTGCCAGGCAGTGACATGTCTAAGTGTTTTTTTTTTCTTGCAATTGCAAACCCCTTTATCCATCTTTAATGAAACCTAACTTTTCAGCGGTTTCTGAATATGTAATTTTCAATCTACCTGACTCCCTAGGGTGCTCCGCAGAATATCAGGAATATCAGCGACTGGTGCTTTCTTAGTCTCAACAAAGTCTCAACCCCCTCGGCCAAGGGGCCGACTAACAATGCATGTGTCAAATGTGGGTACAGCCTAAAAATGTTATGCCTCTGCTGCTGTATTTTCACATCAGATCTGACTAGCTGAGGAGCTCTTCAAATTTGCTCTTCACATGATTATTTAAGTACATCTCGTCCTCTTGTGGAGATCTGTGCTTTGGTTGGCTGAATCCCTTCCTGGTATCAGCTTTAATAAGCAGCAACTTAATCGAGAGCACAGACCAACACAGATTCCCCCTGGGAAAAGTAAAGCAGTGCGGCTGACTCTGGTGCTGACAACCGGAGAGCATTAAGCACATTGCGACACAGTGCAAGTACTCAGTGAACCATGACGGTTTCGTTTCTTTTAATAGGGCTCGTTTCTTTCTAGCAGTCCGTTTCCACATTCAGCACTCTTCGTTAGGAGTAAATTTTCTCTACTCTATTGTAGTGCAAATGAACAGACTCATTTCAGGAGTTCACTTCCTTTATTCCTTAAATCCCGGCCCTCATCGGGCTATTTTAAATGCCATACACAGTGATGCAGATGTTGCCGAGAAGCCTCAACAGAGTACGTGGAACTTTAATTGGTTTACATAACCTGGAAAACACAATGAGTAGGCCGTAATGAATGGTTACGAGTCAAGGACATGTAATAAAGCTGAAGACAGCACTTCACCCAATGGTGCACACAAGCACTTTCTTGAGACTATCTGAGGAACACGGCTGCATATGAGATTTAACACATCAGGGGCACGTTGACAGACAGGAGTACGGTCCTGAATAAAGCTTTGGGCTATTGTCCTTTAAGGCAAGTGATTTCCATCAAAAATGTGACAGCAATATGGTGACCTGGTGCTGATCATCTAAATGTTGGATGCCAGAGGGCAAATGTATTTGAGCATGTGATATTTGACAACATAAAGATGTGCAGTCAGCAGCTTCTTAACACAAAAGCTACCTTTTTTTGTAACATTCACTCATTGCCTAAAGCCAAGTTAGATTCAATGCAGGGTTTTTTGACAAAAGGCTTTCAGAGAGACAACATATCTGCCACCCCGATAAGACACCGCATAGGACTAAAGGAACCTTGTCAGCACCAAAGGGGTGACATTTTCCCTGAAAGCTGAATTAGCTTGTGTGAGTATGCAGGACAGTGTGTGCATGTTTGTGTTGTGCATCTGTGATGACTATTTTTAATGAACTGGCATACTTCTCGGAAATATCGCTGTGTCAGGGTATAGTCCGCCTTTTAAGGGCTTCTGAATAAATTATGATATTTGGAGAGATAATGAGATGGAGGCAAGGCGATAGAGGATGAAAAAGGAGCTGAGATTGTCAGCAGGAAAGTCAACACAAAGTGGCAGATGGAAGTTTGAGGCACTTTTCAAAGTCAAACTGATTAAATACAATTTTACTTCTTATTCAAAAATTATTATTCCTTACAGCAGTGATTCAAAAAGTGTGGTACACTTGTGGTACATAGACCCCCTCTAATGGTACTTAAAAGAATCACTGCCCATGTACAGTTCGGTTGTATTTAACATTTAAAGTCAATACATTTGTATTACATCTTTGAAGAGCTGTTTGTTTTACAGCATATATTTAGGTAGAATTCTCATTTAACTTATGTACAATACATTTTAATTGAATCATTATTTACGTACCGTATGAATGTTCAAACTGTACATAATATTACAGTACAATACATCCATGTATTGTACTGTAATATTGTGGAGAAAGCAGTGGATCAACCACTGCTTTCTCAAAATAGGAAGTTACACCTCCAAAGAAGGTATTCAAAGTAAAACCGTGAAATAGTGGTACTGATCAGAAGTCACCTTTGTGCATGATTATACATTCATGCGATGAAGATTTGGTTTTTAACCTCTACTGAATATTAATATGTAATGAACTGCAGTGCACCGTGAAGCCTACACAAAAAGACTGCCAAAGTTGCAAAACAGAGGTGAAACATTGTATCTCTCAAAGCAATTTCATCAGGAAAAGATGGATTAACCGGTGTTTGTTCAGTTGCCTTCCATAGCATTTTGTAGAACGTGCCACTGAGAGAGGCAGTCTAAGTGCAAGTTTTCAACGAATAAGTTCATTTAAAGTGATTGAACCCGTGCCATGCCGCCCGCCTGGGTTATTTAATACGTTGCTCTTTTGCCCAAACACCGTATTTGACGTTATTTCTTCTCTCTAGTGAACACAACAGGAATTATTTTCTTTGGCTGGCCCATTCACACTACCATTCACAATTTTTTGTGCTTGTCCATTCAGCTGTTGAGAAGAAGCGTGATTGTTAGATTTAACGCACTGCGGCCATTTTCCAGTCTGCGAGCTCAAGTCATTCATCTTGTAGAGTGCAGGTGAACATACACAAAATATAATGTGCACACTCACTGACCCCAGCAAACACATTTTTCCTCCTACAACAACTGCTAAAATGCGTAAGTATCCGAGTTGAGAATATGAGGGGGATTGAGGGAGAAAGAACAAGGTGTGCGACAAAGTGCACAGTTGATGGCTTCGGAAATATAGTCTAAAGTTACTTGTTCCTGGAGTGAAAATATGAAACACTGACCTTTGAGGGTGAGACTTCTCAGGAAATAATATTACTGAGGATCCACAAGTTAAATGAAGAGGGTGACACTGCAATTGCAATTTATTCCAGTAAACTTTAACCAAATAGAACACAGAAAAGACAATGGGACAAAATAGGCTCAAGGCTAGATTAACTCTGGGTTCACCTCAGGTATGCCTCTTGATTTGACCGTGAATTCTAGACTCTGACATGGGTAGTGTTCAATGGAGATGGCAGTGACACGAGCCTCAAAAGCATGTTTGCATCATGGCAAACACCCTGGGAATAAAGAGACCATAATGATCATCCTGCCATAGAGAAAGGCTCATATGAACTTGCATCAAACTCATATTTCAACTCGTTATTGGACTTGGTTTCAGGGTCTTCAACTTCATTATTGTAAAAGCTGTGTTTCGTTTTATTAAATTCACAAATGTCTGATTTCATGACATGACGGGTGCTATTTGTAAAAACTAATTTTACAATAATTTAAAATAATTGTGCGGGGGCACTGATACGGGAGTGGTGGGGGGGGGGGGGGTGTTGGGGGCATTGGGTCCCTGCGGCCCCCACCGGGTGGCCAGTTGTCGGGGCGCCTCAGTGGGGCCGGTGGACCGCCCTGGGTCCCTCAGTGTGGGATCCCGTCCACCGGGCTGCTCTCGGGTGGACCCGATCCCAATCCCAATCCCGCGCCTTGATTAATTGGGTGGGGTACTCAGCCTCCGCGGTGCGGGCACAGCAATTACAATGCACTTCTGTCAGTCTTTGTGCATGTAAAACAATGTGAATTCACTTGCATGTGTCCGCAGGCACAAACCCCTGGGACTTTTTCACTGGGTGGGGGGCCACTCACTTATTGCAACAAATAACTCATGAATATGCAAATTGTTTGTGTATCCCCTCACTTACACTCTCGTCCTGTAGACTTTTATAATTTACATAGTTAATCCCACCACACTTGAGTTGTACAGCCGGGTTCACGACCCTTGTCCTGCATGCTTCTTCTCCTGTCCTTGTCCTGTTCTATCTTGTCCTGTTCTTCCCTCACATTGTGTAGCACTACAGCCCTATGCAACACTCATATTTAATGTTTCATTGTTGTAGAGAATGTAATGATTTACTTCTCTCATCCTGTTTACAATTGGTGTTTTGTCTTTTGTCTTTGTTTCTCTCTCCCCTCGAGAAACTTTGTTCTGTTCGATTGATCGACTCTGATTCTCAATTAACTTCAATTATAATACTAAGAAACCACAGCAGAAGCTCAAAAACTCCACTGTGACACAATAAAACTGTTCCGGCATCAAAGGGATACAGATCTTCCATTCTGCTACTTTTCATTAACTAAAATGTGTCATGTTTTGCTGTTACGTATACATCCACAAACAATAATGAGAAAACGGCAAAGTTGTGTGCTGTCAGTGAGCAGTATAATGAGCTAGAACAGAAGAAAACGCGAAGGAAGGTGATAGGTGGAATAACAGGTGGGTAGAAGCAATGGGGGATTACGCTTTCATCCACAACTCCTCAGAAATAGACTGCTTTGGTTTTGACTGCATGAATAGCTTCACCAAACTGGTCTGATAACGTCAACCTGTCAAATACATGTTTATTTTGCATCATACTGGTTGAGATCCAATTTCAAAAGGTTGCATTTTCAGTCTCCAAAATCTTGTTACATGGTCGAGAGTGTATTTAGCATTTTTTGGAAAAACGAGACAACATTTATGACCTTAAAATCAAAAGCCACCTCTACAATCCAGTGTGTAGATACAAAGACTACTGAGTAGTTAATGTTCTAGTCACTTCATTGCCATTAATCACATCACTTATATGTGTCCTCATAATGGCAATTAGAAATCAGTTATACAGACACTTTTCCACAAAATAAGACAATGCTGTATAGCTCCTCATTGCTGGGACCAAGGCAAACATCATCTTCCATTAGTGAGCTTTGGTCCATCCCATAACTTTTCATGGCAGAATGTAACATATCTATTTTGCTAACCTCGTGAAGCAGGGAAAGGCTCTAAATCTTGTTATAAGCTTAGGGAGGATCGTGGCACACCGTTTATACACACTGCATAGAAGCCCTGCGGACGAGAAAATAAAAAGAGAGAAAAAAAACAGCTTTGGGGCGTCCCCTGTCTCTGGCCGAACTAACAGAATAGCAAGGTGGACTGATTCTTAATATGTCACACTTTCATGCAGACTTGCCTACATATGTTGATATAAAAACCTGCAACTGTTATGTGCCATCTATTCTGAATTTTCTACTTCTCCCTGTCGTTGAACGTGAGGCTCAGATGAAAAGTGTAACAAACAGGTTTAGACTGAGCCCTCACTCACAGCCCCTATGAGGGCTACTTTTCTCTGCCTTTGATTCCACTTCTTCTTCCATCTTAGAAAGGGAGGAAGAGGGGGATGATGCTCAAACAGTACTCCAGACAGAAGCTGCATCCAACTATACATCACGTATGAAACAACATGCTGATTTCATATCATCAATCTTGCATTCATTAAACTGTTATATTGTAAGTTCTGTTAAACAGGATACTGGTATGCAGTGTAATTGATTTACGGCTTGGCAATGCTGCCCTTCAGTGGCAGCTGACTAGAATCACTTTTGTAGTAAACTGCAAAGATGAGAAACAGACAGCGCTACAATGACAGGCTGAACAAAATTAACCACAATACATTTACCCCAGAGACTAGCATTCTTAAAGTAATCAACTCCATGTTAAGAATATCTCTCAGACATGGAACAACCTTTCATCTCCAATCATCAAATTCCTATTTTTCTTCAAAACACAAAATTATTCATTAGCCAAGGCTATAGTAAGTCCTAACTAATTATTGTTGCATGAGCTGATGAAGCCTGCTCATTTGAGAGGAGAAAAAGCTTCTAAGACAACCAGAACAGTCCAATTGCAATCGATTCAATGCCTTGAGAATGAAATGACCTGGATGAATGAGAAATTTCACAGAAACACAAAGTTACTCCGTGTCCGCTCTGTAATTATATAGAACAGACTCTTTCATGGTTCAGTCCAAATTACATTTTTTTTTTTTTTTTTTTTTTTAATTGCAACAGCTTTCAGAAAAGTAACCCACACCGGTGATCATCAAGGCCCAAAATTCAGTTCTTCTTCATGCATTGTTTTTTTAAGTTATGGATGGACTGATGTGTCGTGCCTCTCATGTCAAAAATCAAATCCTCTACATCTGACAAGAAAGCTTTGTTTTATGTGTTAAAAACTGCAAACTCAATTATGTCACAGCAGTGATTCCCAACCAGGGTTCTGTGAGAGATCATCAAGCGTGCTGTGGGAAATTATCCATTTTTACTGAATTTGTCTCACATTTATTTATTAATTACAAATATATATTTCTTCATCTATCTACGTCAGCAACATATAGTGTCAGGCAGAACAATTAGATGCTCTTCGATTAAATGGTAGAATGTTCTACAAACCTGTACAACAGAATAAGAACTTTGTATTTCATTAAACATGCTTAGATTTTGTAAAAGTAAATTTTGTTAATTGAGAGAGATCCTCATTGTTTCGAGCCTTTTTTTCCCCTAGTGTAAAATGGGTGCATTGGCTCAATAAAGCTTGGGAAACACTGTGTCGGAGCATGTCCTCAGCCGGCTTTTTGGAAACTGTCTAGCTATTTACAAACCTCGCTGACATGTTTAGAGAACTGGATGGTGCTGCACACAGAGTGCCGCTGACCTAACCATGACACTGACTGGCATGGCTGAGATGAATTGAATGTACAGTATTTTTACAACGTGTACAGCGTGCACAAGAATGCCATGCTCTTCCAATCGTTCCGTGTGAATAGCTTCTTTTCAGTCACACCTGTCCAGAGGTTTGGGTCGGTTCCCTACACAGCCGTTGTACCACCCGCACAATACAAAACAAGGTGCCAAACATGAAAAATAGCACGTTGACAGCCTGCACAAACAACATGCACGGCATCAGTTACCACACCAGCGTGTTCACACTCATGTAATAGAGAATAAATCAATTATGTGGTCGCTATTTTTTTTTCCATGTCACATTGAATAACAAAACAGAGGGGGATTGATTATTTTCCCAGCACTTAATCAGCCTCCCACGCGTTGCAGTTTCACAATGCGTCCGTTTGATGTCGCCCCATCACTGGGTGTGATGCGCCCAACCTTCCGACCTCTGGGCATGGTCCTCGGACCAATCACAGATGAGGTGGGTGGGAACTCGAGTGCCACTACAGATAGTGGCAGAAGTTTGGAGCGACCTGCCCGCGCCGCCGCCGCTGCTGCCGCGGCACCTGTGAGTCTCCACGCGAATAAATAGCCGCGGCTGACTATGCCGAGTTAAAGAGCATCTGACTTGCGCCCTGTCCCATGATGGCACGCGATGTTCTAACCGTGGACGCTTTCACGGGCAAAGCGATGCCCAGAGGCGAGCCGTGTACATGCAGCGCCAACTGCCGGAGTCGGAGCAGCAGTGTCGTCTTCCTCGGATTATTCCTGCTGTCGCTCTCCCTGCACGCGGTCACGCTCGTCTGCTACTTGGACCTGCGTTCGGAGGTCAAAAGGGAAATAATCCACCAGAAACGAGACTCCACGCTGACACTAGCGGGGAGCGACTCGGGCAACGCGGCGTCCGTGGTACTCCCGCCCGAACCCCCGCGATTCGACCCCAGCACCAGCCTCTCAGCAGATGATCCCGAGGTAAATTATAACTATAGCGGACGTGACAAAAAAAAAAAAAAAGCAACCGCAGATAGAAGCCATTTGTTCAAGTGCACACATAGTCTGCCAGGGTTTGCGTGTGTGCTGTTGCCGACTTGTTTCATAGTAACTTGTCGTTTCGAATTCACAAAAAAACTGTACTGCGTGAATCATTTAATGAGAACAAAATTGATTAAATGTTGGAGGGGGGGGAGTAGACAATTTGACTTTCAGGGCCTTGACACTGCGAACAGGTTGGGAGCGTACTTTACACCTCTACCCATTTGGCCCTGTAACAGGTTCATAGGGGGACAGGGACATAAACACTGAATCAAGCTGTTCGCCTTTGACTCACATTCATGCACAGGACATGAAACTAAGTACTGTACAGTGTAACCAAATCGAACACCAGCCGTTCTGTAACGCTGGCTGAAAACCATGTTGTCCACATAGGAAATAAGGGAAGTACAAATGATCAGTTTAAGTATCAAACTGTCCCAATCTAAGGACATTAACTACAGGCAATTTATAAAGTAAAATTAGAACATACGAAGCTGTCATACAAATATATATATGTTAACCACAGTATAATAATAACGGGCCAATAAAAATAAAAAATGAAAAAGTGTACCTACTCACCCTTTGAAGTCATCTGACAGGCACATGAAGAGGTCTCAAGAATGTGTTTGCTGCGATAGTAGAATTTGACAGGAAATGTTGAAATTGGTAAATATTCCCTGTCTGAAGGCAGAATAAGAAGACATCTTGACATTTGTTGTTGCTTTTGGGGTATCTACTGTTTAAATAATATTGAACATTGTGACATACATTTTCAGCATTGTAAAAGTTTGCAGGTTTGATGATGGTTCAGTTTAGCTGATGTCCATATCATTACTTTGGGCGCGTTCGCCTTTGGAGGTTGCACTGCACTATGGCTTTATCCTTGCTTAACGAAACCACATTTAAGTGTATTGTTTTCCAAGCTCCTCCCAACTAAATATATTGTTGAACAAGCTGCAGGTTGACTTTGCAAGGAAGGTCAAGTCAAAGAGCTGAAGCCGATGGTCAGCCAAATAAGGTGATCACCTACAAGCAAGTGCAGAGCGTGAAGCTTGATGTGCATTTATTGGCACTTGGATGGGGCCACTAGTGACTGAAGCTAGCCACACCTTACATTTTCCTTATAGGCAGCAGTCGATTTAATGTTCATTGTGTTGTCAATGTCTTTAGAAACGACACCCCTTATGCCATTTTACTCCTACCTAGTTTCATCAGCACTATTTAGGAACAAATCACAAGTTGTATTACACATTCAAATATCTGTATTGTTAGTGGTTGTATAACCTTTTAATACTGACGAGAAGTGTCATTCAAGGGGTGGAATGATAGTAGGGCCGAGTGTTTCTACCGTTGACACTTTCGCAGCTGGCGGGAGGGAGAGTACGCGGACCATTTTATCTCTGGAAATGCTAGAAAGTTACCGTGGAGTCTCATACTTAGCCCGATGGTGCAACTTTAGGGACAAAAATAGACAACTGACGTAACCTTACATCTTACAGTGCAGACTACAAATAGACATTTGACCCCATTTACATGATTGACAATGGGGAAAATGAATTTCAAAACTGTTATTTTTAAGGTAGGTAGGAGAATTTCTATGAATGTTCTGAACCTGCATTTTAATGTCAAGTTTATTTGTATAGCCCTTAATCACAAGAGTCTCAAAGGGCTTCACAGGCCCACAATTGACAAAATTGACAACATCCCCTGAACTAAACCCCAATCAGGCAAAGAAAAACGTGTTGTTGAGCCAGATACATGCCATAACGGATGCCTGTGTGGGTGTAGCTCAACTCCCCATAGCTCTTTAAATCCATCCTATCCATTATCAACACCGCTTATCCTGGTTAGGTTCACGGGGCACTGGAGCCTATCCCAGCTGACCAGGCGAAATGTGGACTACACCCTGAACTGGTCGGCAGTCAGTTGCAGGCTACATATAGACATGGACAATCATTTACATCGTCACTGAGTGGGAACTGAAGCCACGGTGCCCGCATCAAAGTCAGGCGAGTGTACCACTACACCATCAGTGACAAGTGCTTTAAATCACAAACTAAAACTGAATCATCAGTGCCTCTGCAGGTTGCAGCCTAATAGTGCACACGAATCTCCAGTAAAGACATTACTTGACATTAGATATGTTCGTGTCAATGTGGGTGTTTGCTTTGTAACATTTTCCTTATAGACAAAATAAACAACGCTGAGACTATTCAGTGAGCCTCATGTATCGTTCGCAAAGTCTGCTTTAGATGGTAGAGGTTTCACTGGCTGAATCCAAGGAGATGGGTTGAGTATTCAGTCCAGATGGTGACGCTTCATGGAGTGAAAGACTGTGACCCAGCTGTAAATATTTAACTGCGCTGTGATGCTGTACTCTCCAGATGTCTGCATTAAACAACTCTGATTACATATCCCACAGTTTACATAGTTGGAGAAACAGGAGCATGTGGCGTTTGGATGCAGCTGCCGCACTTGTTAGCTTTTGAGAGTTTTCCTTTGAAGAATCCTTTCCGGAGGCCGAAACATTATTCATTGGATTTTTCACTTCAGTATTCATCAAAGGGATTTTAGCAGCATTGCAGTGATTTAAAGTGGAGATACACAGCAAAGTGCAACAAGGGATGGTGTGCCTCCAGTAAAACAGAAATATACAAAAACATTTGGGAAACCGGAGCATATTAGAAAACATGAAGGCAATACGGCTTCCATGCCGGACATGAAGCATGTTGGCTTTGTCACTGTATAGAAACAGCTCAGCAAAAGGATTTACTTATTTTTATGTATATACACCACACTTTGAGAATGTCGGAATTCAATTGGGGCGGCACGGTGGCCGACTGGTTAGAGCGTCAGCCTCACAGTTCTGAGGACCCGGGTTCAATCCCCGGCCCCGCTTGTGTGGAGTTTGCATGTTCTCCGCGTGCCTGCGTGGGTTTTCTCCGGGCACTCCGGTTTCCTCCCACATCCCAAAAACATGCATGAATTGGAGACTCTAAATTGCCCGTAGGCATGACTGTGAGTGCGAATGGTTGTTTGTTCCTATGTGCCCTGCGATTGGCTGGCAACCAGTTCACCCGATGACAGCTGGGATAGGCTCCAGCACACCCGTGACCCAAGTGAGGAGAAGCGGCTCAGAAAATGGATGGATGGATAGAATTCAATTGGTAGATATCAGACCAATTGGTGGGTGTTGAGCATTCATCCCCATAAGAAATTCAGAGCCAAATGTTTTGTTTTTTTGTTTTTTGTGGCATAATTATTGTTCATAAGCAGTGTGTCAATGCTGAATTAAGAAAGGAATTTGCTATGTTAAAATAAATTATACTTATTCTGTAATACAATAACTTTATATGCCTGGTCCTTGTATTTACATAACTTATTACAGACGGACAATCGCGTATCACAGTTTTCCAAAATGTTTCAATATTAAAACAAAATGTGTTTCAGAAGCAGGTCAACACTGTGGGTAGTGGATGGCATGTCTGCCTCACAGTCAAGGTTCCAGGTTCAAATCAAGCCTCAGGCCCTCCTGTGTGGGGTTTGCATGTGCTCACCATGCTTAGCGCTGGTATTCTCTGGGTACTCTGTCTTCCTCCCACATTCCCAAAACATGCATGTTAGGTTAATTGAAGTTTGGTTAATTGACCATTGGTGCGAATATGATTATCAATGGCTGTTATTGACTGGGAACCAGTCCTGGGTGTACCTCACCTCATGCTCAAAGTCAGCTGAGATAGGTTGTCAGTGACATGTTACTAAGTCTAATTTGAGGAGTTTTTGGGGAACAAGTAATATAACGTGGTAATATTCCAGACAAGTAAACAGATTAAAGTTACTTATTCATTGTGGCACTGATTAGTCAAGGAAAACAAAGGCTCTTTTGGCTTCCAGAAGAAGAAGCTTTAATGAGCAATTAGTAGTAAGAACACACTTGCAGCTTTTAATGCGCCAGGTAACTCTTATGGCTAGATCAGAACACTGGATTTTAGCTCCGATATTGGCCGATTTGCTGTCGTGGGCGATTTCCCAGATTCGGCCCGACATATTTTGTCGGGAACAAAAAAAACTTCCTGTAGTGTGACCTAATCCACGACCAACGATTTGGCCCTACGATAGCCCTTTGACGCCAAAATGAAAAGTCTAGCATATTTGATTTTTTTGGGATATCTTCCTTGTAGTGTGACATCATCAACGACAGCTCTCCAACAGCGCACCTTGACATAAACAAATAGGATTGCATATTGTGACCGGCACATTGCCTCCCTTGCTTGCCATTGTCAACATACTTGGTCGCCGGTGTCAACATTTATTCACATACACAAACCAATGTTTACCGAAGCTTTAGAGAATCATTCAACAGAATGCCGGCATGTACAAACGTTAGTGCTAGCACTAGCTTGCTAGGCTACATAATGTTTTGTTGCCTGTATAGATTGATAGATAGATATGCATATAATAATAACATAATAAGGGTAAGTTGAGCAAAATTGTCATTTCAGAAATGTGTATCAAACTGTTAGCCCTTTACATTAATCAGTATCCAAGAAGTAGCTCTCAGTTTCAGAAAGGTTGGTGACCGATGACATACCTCAAGCACAACTTGTGGACTATAATGTGGTTATATTTCTGTCAGTTAAGAGTCTGCAGAGAAGTGAAGTTGAGAATGGTGCACTTATTTTAAATGTTTAGGCACTTCTTTCGCACCTGAAATCTGCACTAAGTTTGGCCATTCGCATTCACTGGGCGGCACGATTTCGCAACGCCTGCGGCTGTAGTCCGCCTTCAATTATGCTCATTTAATGTAGCTTCAACCTACACACATATTTAAATTATTGGTTCATCTTGATGTCATTATGTTACTTGTGTGCTGTGTATTGCCATGTAATGTGTACAGTTGGGCAAATGCACTTTCATAATGTGGATAAGTTACTGCCACTCGGCAGCTGCTGAATGTAAATAATGAAGTAACTTGTAATCTAACTTACTTTTAAAATCAAGTAATCATTAAATTAACAAATTTTCATTTTCAAGGCAACTGTGGCCACACTGCCCGCGACCCCAATGAGGACAAGCGATATAGAAATGGATGTAGGGATTTAGCACTATTTGGTGAGTAGAGTGAACTAAGTTTAAAGTGTAATATTCTTAGCAAACCACAGCATCTAAATACTAAAATACTGCACATACGAACATGTCACAATAACATACCTTTGAGTATTACCGTAATTTCTTGTGTATAATGCGCACCCATGTATAATACGCACCCCCAAAGTTGACCTAAAAATTCTGGAAAACCCTTCTACCTATATATAATACATTTTTACAATGCATGATTTTGCTTCTACCCATATGATAAAAACTTGAAGTTTTATGTGTATTTTGTTAGTTTTTTCAAAGAATTGCAAATCAGTCACCTTTCGGTGAAATTCGCCGTTTTGAACTCAAAATAGGCAATTTACGTGCATAGTACAGATCCGATGAGTTTTTCCTGAGGTGGGGGGGGGGGGGTTCGCCGTCGCTGTCGCCGTAGGCTGTTTCGTAATCCTTGAACGCTGGCAGCTAGATCCATTCCACACATCCACCATCCACACACCGATGTAATTTCTGAATATTACTCCGCAGCGGAGTAATATGCGAAAGCGCATCGGCCTGAGGTTCCGCCTGTGCGCTCGGGACCTGCTTTGGAGTCACAGGAGTTGACGACACCAGAAAAAACACTTCCGCCGCTTCAGCTGTTAAGAAGTAACATTATTTTTACTCCGTGACAATGATCTAAATATCGCTCGCTACTTTTATTTATCAACTATTTCATTCGCGAGACTACGACTTTGACTTCCGCAATTTGGCCGCTGCTTGCGGCAATCCAATTTAAGCGCTAGTGACGTTTAAGTCTAAATCACCAATCAAATGACGCAAGAAAGTCACATGACCTCACACAACGTCTTCTATTGGGCATCCTGGGCATAGGTATTAACACTACATAAGTCAGCCCCCGCTGATTGTCGTGCCAAAGTGGTGGCTATTTTGGGAAGGTCGTCGTTACCATGAAGGCAACGGCGCGCTATTCGTGTTTACATTTAGACGAACAAAAACAACAGCTTTCATGTATTGTTGTATTTGTCTGGCCCAAACGTGGATATTTCAGCCCACTTATAACTTGAGAAAACACCTTGCAGTGAAAAACACTTTATTTTTTTATTTTTTATCTTATTGATGTTCATGTTGTGGTTAAAAAACATGTGAATTTACTCACTATTTACTCAGTACTTGAGTAATTATTTCACTGTGTACGTTTTACTCATACTCAAGTAATTTTTGAGTATGAGTAAAAAATTACTTGGCGAAACACATTTAATTATATTTTAATGTGATTCATATTAAACTGTCAAGCATTTCAAAAAAAGCATTATCATGAAACAAAACATAACCATAAATAAATTAATGGTGGTTGTTGTTCAGTCATCAGTCGTATTTAAAAAAAAATAAATAAATAAATATTTACCAAATTCTGCCAGGGTATGTAAACTTATGAGCACAACTGGACATATATGCAGTCATACGTACCCCTGTCATATTGGAATGAAAGTGTAGGCTACACCTTTTTCATAACCTCTAGGTGGTGGTGGCATATTCGAATGAAAGTGTACATCTTTTTTATAACCTCTATGTGGCGGTGGTATATTGCAATGAACGTGTACATCTTTCTCATAACCTCTAGGTGGCGGTGTCATACTGGAATTAAAGTGTACAGCTTTTTTATACATACATTTATAAAATGTGAATGTGTATGTTCTTGAATGGCCCAGCCAGAGCCCTGACTTAAACGCAATTGAGCATCTCTGGAGAGACCTGAAAATAGCTGCCCACCAACGTTCACCATCCAACCTGACAGAACTAGAGAGGATCTGCAAGGAGGAATGGCAGAGGAGCCCCAAATCTGGGTGTGAAAAACTTGTTGCATCGTTCCCAAAAAGACTCATGGGTTTATTAGCTGAAAAGGGTGCTTCTACTAAATACTGAGCAAAGGGTCTGAATACTTATGGCTGTGTGATATTTCAGTTTTTCTTTTTTAATAGCTGCAAAAATGTCAACAATTCCGTTTTTTTCTATAATTATGGGGTGCTGTGTGTACATTTATGAGGAAAAAAAACAAAAAATGATTTTAGGAAATGGCTGCAATATAACAGAGTGACAAATTTAAGGGGTTCTGAATACTTTCCGAACCCTCTGTATGTATAATGCGCACTATTGACTTTGACAATTGTGTGTGTGTGTGGGGGGGGGGGACATTATACAGGAGAAATTACGCTAAAATGTATTTTTATTACTTTCACCTTGAACAACCACTTTGTCACTCATGCTGGTCATCTATTCATCCATCCATTTTCTATACTCGTTCTTTTTTCTTTTCTATAGATTTTTGAAGAGATCCCTTATGTCACTTGTGTCAAACTCATGGCCCGTGAGCCAAATGTGGCCTGCCGTGTCATTTTATGTGGCGGGGTCTTAAAATAAGTCAAATGATCAGTTTACGTGTGTACTCACCATCAACTACATTTTCCATAATACATTACTATCGCCTTACAAATTACCGCCAGGTGATGGGATTTTACCACTAGGTGGTAGTGTACCCGCATCAGTGTAAAGCACTTTTATAAGTGACTTGAGAAACGTCTACTACAAATGATCTCGAAATGTCGAGGAAGTGAAAAATTGATTCAGATAGAAGGCTTTTTCAACAAAGTTTGGAAAACAAATATATATTTCTGCTGCTGTGTCCACGGGTTTCTGTGTTCATGCAGACACATTTTTACATTATTCACTATTCAACAATAGTGAATACTCTCATTAGCAGGTGCTATTTCCTTTGCATTTTATACCAGGCCGATTTGTATTTCTAAAATGCTAACTCTGTCATCAATGTTCTGAGTAGTGCAAAATTGTCAAGCGTAACAAAAAAACCTTTGAAAACAGACAACGTCCTAACTTGGGTTTGTTTGTTTATTTACTTAAATAGTTTGATGGTTGATGAGCAAGATGCGTTTCTTAGGATTCATGTTATAATACCAGGGCAATAAGTAATAATAAATAAAGTTATTTAACAATATGTTGGAGAGTATAGTTACATTTAGTTACATTTATTGTCATCTAAGTGGCCCTTCGACGGCATTGATAATGCCAATATGGCCATTGGTGAAAATTAGTTTGACACCCCTGCCTTATGTGGTCACGTGGTTGAATTCAGAATATCATGATGCACGTGACCCAACTTGTTGTGTCATAATAAGAGGAGATTTTGGTCATAGGATCTCACAGTGAGCAGTGCCCTGATGCCATCCTCCCTTCAACATACCCAGGTAGAAAACCCTCCGGTAACAAAGCAAATCCTAGCAGCACAATGTTTCTCCTGGCTGCTTGCTGCTCTCAAGTTTAGAGATAAGAATCATGCTATTTGATCCCTACTGGGAAGAATGCAAATATTCTACATCATGACCATCTCACTCTTATAATCTCTTGATTTATTTGATTATTTTTTTAGGGCATTAAGTAGTCTACGCTCTGGGTATGATGAGACTTACAGTATACGTTTCTTAGAACAATTGTAAGAAATATTTTTCTGCCAAATAATTTTCTGCTCAAACGTTTGCCTTCAAAGTCCTGCACAAACCAGATGTTAAAACATCTGGAGTCCTGTAAACAGCTATCAAAAAAAAAAAAAAATCTTGATGGGGCACTGAATCCAGCGTACATGTTGTGGTGGCACCCGGGTGGGCTGTCACCAGCATCTAATTTAAGACTATGGCTCCAATATCAGGGATTAATCAGTAGACTTATAAAATCAAGGGCTTCTTATATGTCCGTTACACTGATGCACTTTTTTAAAATTTGTTTTAGGTCATATGCACCCATATTACTGTACAGTGCAAAATTATTGTTTTGTAGTTTTTTTTTTTTGTGGCCTGAAACGCCCAGTACAGTACAAAGTTAATTCATTCAATTCCCGGACCACTTATCCTCACAAGGGTCGCGGGCGTGTTGGAGCCTATCCCAGTTTACTCTGGTCGAGAGGTGGGTTACACTCTGAACTGGTCGCCAGCCAATCGCAGGGCACATACAAATAAACAACCATTCACACTCACATCCACACCTACGGGCAATTTAGAGTCTTCAATTAACCTACCAGGTGGAGCTCCCATGCTACCACTCTGTGTAGAACTTAAGAATGGCAGGCGCTTGGGTTCGTTTGATGTCAGGTGGATACCATGCCGGTGCACCTAATCAAAGGCAAACTTCCAAATAACAATACCAAACTAAATAGCCTATTTAGTAATAATGAGACCCAGAGATGATGTAACTTTTAGGCAAAAACACGGCCATATTTAATAAATTCCCCAAAATACTTAACATAAATATGTTCACTCAAAATTAGACTTTATACCGATTTTATCGGCCGTATCGGTATCGGTATTAATTAACTACTTAATTAAGTTCTCTTAGCAAACCGTTCAGGGTTTAGCTGACTCCATTTACCATGCCGGTGTCCTTGGTCATGGTCACATTGTTGTTCTCATCATAGGCGAGTCGCTTTAATGAGCCGCGAGGAATTCGTGTGCCTCCTAGTTCCAAATCTGTTGCGTAATGCGAACGGCTTGACAAAAAAAAAAAACTCTTACTGTACAAAAAAATAGCATGTTCCAGGCTCCAGAAACTTTTCCCTTTTGTTAACATTGCCACCCGGCCAGCTCTCTCTCTCTCTGTTATGCGAGTTTATGTACAGTAGACAATAGATATATCCATTATGACATGGCTGACGTAGGCACGTCTTTCGGAATTGGATCTCGTGATATTGTATATCTGTGACCCGAAAATATGTCAGTCCCGCTCTCTGCCTGCATTGCGTCACAGCGCCAGTCAACGACAGCAGCCAATTCTGGAACTAAAAGAGTTTTGTCATTTTAAGTGACAAATGGAAACTATTTTTGGACACATTGTTCAGTCCCGACGGTCCGTTTTATCCATTATATCGGGTTCCGTTTTATCGAGGTTCCACTGTATATTGTTCAACTAGTTTTTGTGGGCATGGTGAGGGAAAGGGGCTTAGGACTGGAAAATGTTAACTCAGCTCCAGCTGTGCAAGGCCATTGTTCCGGCCGAAGACTTTCACATACTGTATACTGTAGCTGTAATTATAATGCGGGGCCATTATTGGAGCAAAACGTGTAGCATTTGTGACTCAAGTTCGGACAAATCTGTAAATCTAGTTTTGCGTTTGTGAATCCAGTTACAGATTTGTAAATCTTGTTTTGCATTTGTAAATGTAGTTGCAGATTTGTGAATCTAGTTTTCCATTTATGACTCTGGGTACAGATACAGATTTTTCAAAACATATTTGTGGCTTGAAATACAGATTTGTAGATGGTTTTGCTGCAATAATGGCCCTATATTATAATTGTGATATCACATATTTATCTGATTGTCGTAAGACCGGCCGGGAGCTGTAAACCACTGCTTGTTCCCCTCTCCAAACTGCATGACTCACAACACCTGACAAGACTTCAAATTCGATTTGTTGGAGAAAGACGGGGCACCTATGTTGTAGACCCACTGCTAGTATTAGCTGAGGTATGACAACTCCTTTTGTATGAGAAACCATCTTACTGATGTGGCGCACAATTAACCTCACCAATATGCATTTCGTGCATGCTGCCAATGCAACACTGATGGGCAGCCACTAGTTTTCACTGTGCATCTGGTATCTTTAACTTCATCCCTCAGTTTTACCTTGACTTTCCCACTGGAATTTTGTGGTTGGATTTCTCCACTATTCTGCAGTTTTGGATAATTACCCCTGGAATTCAATGTGAGGGCATCATGAGTGAGTCCACATTGAGAGCATCATGGTTTAATACTTGATAGTTCTGTTTCCCTCTCATGAGCATAAAATGTTTATGTATTCCAGGTTCTTGAGTTCAGAAATGACGAGAAAACACAAGCAGTTGTTTTAGACTGTGTTAATAAAAACTCTTGTGATTAAAAAAAATTACACATCCCCGGGGTGATTGAAATTTAGTCATATCCTCACAGAACAACGGGGAATCATGTCCTCGACCCATACCAGCACCCCCTTCCCTCACTTTGAAGATTTGAAACCTCTCTAATTATTAGCATTTTCTTCTAGTTGAAAAGGAATGGTTTACTCAACAGTTGGCATTTGGCATATAGTATACCAGCACATTGTCATCCTGATTTTGATTCTGATTTACTGTAATGCCGCATTCCTTTGAAGAGTACGAAGGCTATAAATGTTCTAATGAAGTTGTTCTCATGAAATTATTTCATGTTAATTCATCTAAAACACCAGTTTTACCTTAGTAGCAGCCTGGAAGATACTATAGCTTGTTTGTTTTTTGGCAATCGGCTGCAGCTTCATCTCGGGCCAAAACCTGCATGTGGAATGATGTTTGGCTGTCAGACAGACGAAAGTTTCACACCATGTGTCTGAACATACACCCACAATTCTTTGAGAGGTAACAGGGCCTTATACCAACAGCTGTAGAGGAGATGTGGAGACACCTGCATACCAAATGAAACACAAACATCTGGAGGTCTGTATGATGGCAAACCATAGTAGTCACACTCCTATCAGCCTGAAATGCTCAGGTCAGACGTAAGTCAGTTGGTCAAGACATACGACTTTTCTTGTTAGGAGGGCCCCTATCGGCAGCAACAGGGGAAGATCCCTTCCTAAATTTCTCAAGTTTGGAAGGTCCTAACTTCAGTTCTGTACTATAATTTCATAAAAAGTGGTATATAGATTATATTTTTCTTCCCTCAAATTTAATCTATTGGCTTGGCTTTATGCTCACCTCAATAACGTTATGTTGCAGTCCCTGTTGAAGGTTTGGATGGATTATTGTTTTGACTACATTGAAAAATAGCAGAGGGCGCAGTTGGGTCCAACTAGTTTGCTGTCCTAATGGGCCACCAAATTGAAACAAAATAAAGTGTTTGGTTTAGTACAGTACCATTCTGAACGAAAAATTACAGTTTCCTACCTTCAGAATGGATGTCACGACCCTACTTGTTGGCTTGTGCATTTGATTAAGAGATTTTCTATTACTGCAATGCTTTTTTTTTTCTATTGCGCAAATAATGATCTCAGGTTGCTTTAATGAGAGCCTTGTAATATAATAATATATATATAATAAAAACTTTGGAAAATGTTTTGTTAAAAAAACACAGATGTCAACTATTCTACTACTGTGGACATGAGTGCTAACTCCTCTCAAACTTATTGGTTACCAATTGCAAAGAATGTTTTTATGATAGCATCGTACTGTTAGTAAGCATACGATTCCCAATCTTCACGACCACATACACCAGTAAAAGAAATCAAAATTGCTCAACATACAACAGCACGACATGCAACAACACGACCTAACATCCAGCAATGCCATTGCAAACATACTGTATGTCGCATTGATGTCAGCCCATCATCAAAAGTTACATCACCCTGATGTTGCAGGGAAAGCGTTTCCTCATTGGCAGTATGTCGCTGAGATGTCGGCATTTAATTGAAAATTACCACCACATGACAGCTGAACAATTAAAGCTGGAGTGCCAGTCAGCATTGTTCTGCTCCATTCACTTCACTGATCGGCTCAGTGCTGCATTCACTTGCCCAAGGTGCGTTGGAAATCCTTATGATTTATCACCCCACAGAACAACAACAGAGGTTGTTTCAGTACGTTTACTATCCAATGTGGAAAAACAATACTTATAAAAATAACCTAATTTCATGTTTGTAATGAAGACACAATTAAGGTTAAGACACTTTATTTATACAGATCTCTTGCAAAAACGAGAAAAATACAATGAATAACAATTAATGAACATCAGTAACCGCAATATCAGCAACCAATTCCTCTTCTGACAGTCTGGAGAACGGGACACACACACACACTAGTGAGCACTTCAATATCTCACGTCAATTATCACAAAACATTGCTGGCTAGTAAATCAGATACACACCGATTTATATTCCATAGTACGAGTCTGCGAAAATCACAACCAGCTGTTCGAGTTACCTTTTAATACGTGTAGGTAAAGGTGGCAGCCGGGATCGATATGCAGGCTCCTCCTGGCACACTTGGTTTGTTTCTAGAGTAACATTGTAATTTTTTGCCAATTACAAATGAATTATAAATGATATATATGATTATAAATGATAACCTGACAAAATGCTGTTGGCGGACGGCGTGCTGTTGCTTTAATTAGTACAGCTGTGAACAATTTGTGCAGTCACTGGGCTAAAACCGTTAAATTCCCGCCCACACAACATGGGATTGGCCGGCCAAACGTGATGGGTATGCGTGCAATGTGGTCAGAGTCCACGCCTCTCTGCTAATGCACACTTCTATGACCGGTTTAAATTAACAGTGTACAGAGCAACCATTCAAAGCAGAACATGAAAGACTAGGCTTTACACGATCAGGATCTTTGGGGCTGATCAGCGTGTTTAAAAAACAGATAACGGATCACCGATCCGATCACAAGATGGAGCAATGTGTCTATTTAAATGACTTGTTCATTTACTGTATATACTTGTGAACTGTATACTGAGTATCTTCAAAAGTATTCTCTACCATTTTAGACAAAAGGTAAAACATTGACCTCATTCAAGGATTGGCCACTGACATAAGTTTTCAGTCAGGTCAAACCAACATTACAACATGACACAAATAATGGGTGCTGACTTAGTGGAATTAAATTACTTTATTGTAATTCAATTACTTCGCATACACCGAAACTTTGAAGCATGATTCGACAGAACGCTGGCATGTTTACGTACAACCGTTAGTGCTAGCACTAGCTTGCGAGACTACAAAACGTTTTGTTGCCTGCTTGCGAGCCTTATCGTATTAAAAGTACGTGAACATACCTCAAGCAATCTGTGAATGAACATCCTCTCCCGAGCATCAGTGATGACCACCACACGTTTTTCCTTATTTTATTTTTTTCCCTCCACACAATAAATTTGCGATCTATTGTTGTCATCGCCATGGTAACGAGTGTATCTGGTCGCGTTTGAGTTGTCAAGATAAAGCCCAGTGTTCGTAAAAGACGAGATGCGGTGGTATCGGAATGCAAGATTTTATTGCATTTTGTGTTATCTGTCTGTCCCACACCGCTGACATGTATTTTTTTTTTGATTTTTTTTTTTTTTATTGGCGGTCAGATATTTACAGTACTATGTCAAAAGAGATGAGAGAAGGCTAAAAATAAACTAGCTTTTGGATTCAAATATACTGTACACGATGGGGCGGCACGGTGGCCGACTAGTTAGAGCGTCAGCCTCACAGTTCTGAGGACCAGGGTTCAATCCCCGGCGCCGCCTGTGTGGAGTTTGCATGTTCTCCCCGTGCCTGCGTGGGTTTTCTCCAGGCACTCTGGTTTCCTCCCACATCCCAAAAACATGCATGAATTGGAGACTCTAAATTGCCCGTAGGTGTGCATGTGAGTGCGAATGGTTGTTTGTTTGTATGTGCCCTGCGATTGGCTGGCAACCAGTTCAGGGTGTACCCCGCCTCCTGCCCGATGACAGCTGGGATAGGCTCCAGCACGCCTGCGACCCTAGTGAGGAAAAGCGGCTCAGAAAATGGATGGAATTATCGGTGATACCGATCAAGCCGATCAGATCGGTGTAAAGTCTACAAAAGACATGAATAAACACAGATTTGCGTTTTTATTAAAATAACATTACAGCTGACGATGAAAAAGTGACACAAAAAGACAAGGTTATTTTGTCAGTCGCCCATTTGCCTAGATGGGCCTGAAACTTTCATATTTCTCTATGTTAGCATGTCAACAACAAACTTAACATTAGCGCAAATGTAACAGTCAAAGCTGGTTGTGGCATGAGCAGAAGTCTGGAGGTGACCCCACATTGCAAACATGTAGTCTTGAGCTGAGCCGACGCAAAACAGACCTTGACGAACGTTTCATAAAGCTGGGGAAAACACTTTTCGGCCGATGCTTGTCAGTCGCATAGCAACTGCCAGCCAATGTGGCTTCCTAAGGCTGATCTAAGTGTGACATATGTTTGCTGACTGGGTTGTTTTGCTTTCACCTGCACCATAACCTTCTATCTTCTCAATGGATTATGTCGAGTGGGCCCCAAAAAAAGGGTTGTGTCATTAAACTATATAATAGACTTTAAAGTTCTGCTTCTGGTCTATAAATCACTAAATTGTTTAGGTCCTGAATACATTCAAGAAATGTTAAAGGAATATAAACCCAGTAGGGCTCTGAGATCTCCAGAGTCAGGTCAGGTAGTGGAGCACAGAGTCTAAAGAACATTGAGTTACCTTGTGTATGAAAGGCACTATACAAGTAATTTTGCCTTGCCTTGCCTTAAACATTCTCAGAAGAGGCCTACATTGCTAGTCAATTTTGAAGGAACTGGAAATTACTTTGGCAGGATACAATTAAATAGCGTCATCCTTGAAATCAATCTGTTTGTGGATCCTTCCTTGACATTGACATGCACCATTTAACTACTGTGAGTTCTTCTCTGTTTTTGTAATATGGTGTTTAAGTTGCTCTGCATGAAACCACAAAAAAAAAGAGATTCTGTAAGTTCATCCAGCTTGGATGAGAAATTTCTCTCCATTGGGGAATTGATAACTTGAGTTATGTTTACTTCACTCTGAGCCAAATGACTAAATGATAGTTATGTACAGCTTTTTGAAACATGTAAGGATGCTGCATGTGCCCCTGCTTTGAGGATATCATTGCATACCTTGAAAGCAGATGTTCAGCCCCTCAGACTTGATCATCATTTATGCTGATAAAGTGTGACTGAACTCTTGGTTGATCATTTGGTGGTCTTGATTTGTTTCCAGCGTTAAAACTCTTTTACTTCTTTAAGTTTTTACTTTTCTGCTGGCTCCCTTAGGCTGCAGCAGTTCAATCTGTAAAGACTGAACCCTTAGAGCATGGGTTTTGGGAAGAGACTCGCTATGGACCTAGAAAAAGGCTGCGAAGTGCAAAGGACTTGATACTGATAAAAAAATCTAGCAATTGATATTACTGCCAGTATGCTTCTGAATGATCCTACTGAAGGGATGGGTTCTCTTCTTGCTCTGTAATGATGCAATCACAAAGTAGTCTACACAGACAGATTGCATAGTTGGAAAAGAGCTTCAAAGCTAAACTTTAAACATTCTCCTGCCATAGTTAATTTTGTCTCAACACTAAGGTCAGCGCATCATCATCTGACTCTAGGTCAAGGAGACGCAAAGAGAATACAAGGCACGTGCACTCCTGAGTACACACTCCCCACTGGCATTGTTCTTATAAAAGACGGACTCACACCAGCTACGTCAGTCCTTTCATTAACTCACATTAGCCCATTCATGCTATAACTGTGCAGGAATGGGACCAGGTGCCATTTGAATGGGCAATGAGCTCAGACTAAACACAGTTCATGTCCTCCTTTTGTAAATGAGTGGGAGTGTCACAGCGGTCGTGACGAAGTGGATGGCTTGAGCATGTAGAGGATTGACAAAGGTGGCTTAAGTTACAGGATGGGTTACAGACGCAGAAGGAAATACAATGATTTGGCAATATAATGTCGAATGGTCTTGTGCTCACATCTATCCTGAACAAACCCTAAATCTGAAGAAAGGAAGCTTATAACACAGAATTTTACACGTATATATTAAGTTGGTCAATAGTCAGTGCTGGAATCCTCATTGACTGGTACCATAGCACTCCCATGAATTGTACTTTTTTAACCTTTTGTGCTTCATTATTGTGAAAGGTGTTTCTAACATTGTGGTCTGCTCACGTATCTGAATGGTGTTGAACAAACACTGCTCAACCATAAGCATCACAATCAATCATAATCTTTGTAAAGGCAAAACGTAAGACAAAAGTTTTTTTAGAGTAAAATGTTGACTGTATATATAAAAGAACATGAATTAATTGGGACCATTTTTCCCTAGGAGAAATTACTGCACAGAAATAGTGACACCCCTGCCACAGAAGATAACACGGGCATAACTCAAAGGGAGAAAAGAAGTCCCGGCAAGCAGCCAGAAACAGGTATGTGCTATGCATATTCCAGAATTTGAATGTTAAGCTTCATTGTTATTTTTCAGGCATAGTTTCCAAAATCTTACCTTTTTTATGTAAAAAAAAAAAAAAAAAAGCAAATGGACCTGCACCCTTCTTGAGCTAACGATAGATGGATTATTGTTAGATAAATCTTTCTTCTTGCCTACTATTTCTTTAGAGGGGGTTCATCTATCCATCCATTTATTTTCTGTACTGCTTGTTATCACTAGGGTCGGGGTGTGCTGTTGACTATCCCAGCTGACTTTGGGCGCGAGGTTGGGAACACCCTGACTGGGTTACACCTACGGACAGTAGAGTCTTCAATTAACCTACCATGCATGTTTTTGGAATGTGGGAGGTAACATGCAAAGACAGGAAGGCTCGAGCCCGGATTTGAACCCACGATTTCAAAACTGTGAGCCAGATGTGCAAACCAGTCTGTCACAGTGCCACCAGAGGAGATTCACTACAGTGTAAATAAGAGGCTGCTGGACAGGTTTAAGGCTTAAATATTTTAAAACGGGTTGTTGTTGGGTTCTCACGTTTGTTTGATATATATATATATATATATATATATATATATATATTTTTTTTTTATAAACTTACTAAAGCTGCTGTACCACATTATTTTACTGAGGTTATGCAGTATGCAATCTAATGGAATGGGATTGATTATTACGTGGATTGCAAGCACGGAGTTTCATGGATGGGTTTCACCACAAAGAAAAGCCTGTGTTGATTTCCTCCTCCTTAAAATATCACATCCCTGAAACATCTTTTTGAGATTTCTATTGAGCAGATAGGCTCCGTGTTATCGATCAATCTCCACTTTCAGTAAATATATTGTAAAAAGCATGGTTTCAAAGAGTATGCACTTTTTCACTCAACCATGCAATCATTTAAAAAGACGGTCATCATCTGAGACTTAGTGGCTTTCATAAATCCAGTGGAACTGATTCATCATAATCGATGGCTTGACAGCAACCCACATGGGCTGATACGTTTGAATTAGCTTTAGTACCTTTTTTTTTTGTTTGTTTAGAATCTTAGCAATGCAAATTTTAAAAAAGCGACACCTTTGAAGTTTCATGTCGGAGCGCAACAAGTGCTGCATGATCACAAGCCATTCTGACATCTATGGCGGGACACTGCATACTTAGGAGGAGGGGAGTTGGTGATTGTGTTTAATTTAGAAGTAAAAAAAACTCACCTTTGAGACTTAAGTCCTAAGCCTCTAAACACTAATCATTCCCAGCTCTCTCCTCTGCTCGTACTAATACAGACAAAGGTTTTTCTAATCCCAGCCTTAGATGTGTGTGCATGTGTCAATGTGTGTTCTCTGCCCTCCTAACGGGCACCAGATTTCAGATAGGGTTGCTCGTTAAGAAAAATCTATGCGGATGCATCCAGTCATGTACCCAGAGGAGAAACTATGGCCATATGTTCATAGGGGACTCAAACTGTGAGGTTTTAAGGTTAAATGGCCTTTGTAGTTGTAATGACATGGTAAACACAAGAATAGAGAGACGGCCTTTTGAAAAGAATTCTTCATCTACAAACAAAAAAGCATGCTCAAGGTACTTTCGCGTACTGACATAGATGCCCCACCATCGTCTACACGCACACATATGCCCGTGGCCATAAAATAAAGACACATGAACATTCACACACTTTCATCTGCATTCTCCATCTGGGCTTAATTCAAAGAAAAGGATTTTGGCAGGATAAAGTATCTCTCTAATGATCTTCTCCAGTTCCACTGCCTGTGAATGCTTAAGGCACTTGTTCATACAGATGAGGTGAAACCACATTTACAAATTGCTACACTGGACAAACCCACAGGACTAACTTCAGTGCTCAGTACCCAATATGTCAGCACAGAGAGGATACCTACATGGAATTAGCTGGGCCCTCGAGATGAAATTCAAGATAACGTTGGTCTGAACAGCTTTTCAAGCTCGATCTTTTTTTTTTTCCCCCTCCAGAATCAACAGGAAAGGAAAAAAGGAAAGAGAAGAAAAAAGGTAATCAGATATTCATCTACTTTGTCTAAGAAGTTGCTCAGTTATCTGGGTTATCTAAGGAGGGCTGAATAGAGGGCGATTGTAGATCCAGTTTTTGTAGATTCTTAGTCATCAAGTTCACAGTAATCAGCAAAAGTTTGAAGGATTTTTCAAGGATCAACCATCTTCAGTCACCAAGAAGCCTCGTTATTTTGATTACATTTCTGTGGCTGCAGATCCATTAACTTTTAATGTTAATTAGTTTTCCAAAACTAACTACATTCCTAAAATCCAGTAGTCCAGATTCTGCACACCATTTATGAATCCCTTATCAATTGTGTGGCTGATGCATGGATTGTCATAGGCCTTTAAGATCATCACTGTCAAATAATTGGCTTGCACCATTTGCCAACCATCTTGCATTCTGTCTTCTTAGGCAAGAAAAGACCAATATCAGGCCCTCCTGGTCCTCCCGGTCCCCCAGGTCCCCAGGGGCCTCCGGGAATTCCTGGAATCCCTGGCATCCCAGGAAGTAATGCTGTGGGTCCTACAGGACCTCCTGGCCCCCCTGGACCACAGGGGCCTCCAGGTGCTCAAGGCCCAGCAGGTACTAAGTTCAAAATGGAAGAGGAGTGGTTACTATACTACAACAGCCCAAACTCAAGTGTTGGGGCCCGCTCTTTGATTACACAGCATAAAGCCTGCATGTAGCCATGTTCCCACACTCAGAGGAGGCTCAAGTTGTCAAAATGAATACATTCATAGCCTTAACTGTGAGATTTTCTAATGCTGGGTGTCAAACATTGTGCGGGATTAGGAGGGAACTCTCTGTAGTCTAGGGGATTGCTTGTTTTGAGTTCGTCACAATGGCGTCAGCTTTTCTTCTGCTGCAGTGGTATGGGTCAGAATTCCATCATGTCTTTCTTTTTGTTGCAGGAGTTCCTGATAGGATGAAAACAAAAGAATTCCAGGTAGCATGTGTCACCTACAGAAACAGAATTATATCAAAAACAAGAAAACGGATGTGAATGCCGATTCATCCTTGTAAATGATATGACATATTTACTTTTCAGCCCGCTGTGGTCCATTTGCAAGGGCAGGAAACAACCATCCAAGTAAGAGAAGGTGGGTTTCCTATCTTTCTTCCATCAGCACTCTCAGCAAGTCAACATGTTCATCCTTGCTGGAAAAAAAATAATTAGAATGATTTATTGATAGACAACCTAATTTGCCAAATTTGTCAATGTTTTGAGAGTTTGACTCCCAGAGATGTAGTAAATTAGTAGATAATAATTATTGGGGTTGTAGAGGAATAGTAGTACAGGTGCTTCTAATATGTAGACTCTGGAGTAAAATCTATTTCTGCACAATGTAGTGCCATTCTATAGCACTGCAGAGCTGCCAACCTACAGAAATTCACTTCCAGAATTCTGAATTTCTGAAATTATTTCAAGAATAGTTCAATTGGACGACATAATTATTACTCTATAATAATAATACAAATTATGGCTTCAGTATTTGTTATTTTCATGTCATTTATTGCATCAACCTTGTGATGGCGGATGAAGTTGCAGTCTGAATCAAAGTACCGGTATATAAGATTTCAACTTGCCATCGTCAAAGATATCTGTCTGTGGATGAATTAGCCTTTACTAATTCAGTTTTCAACCATAGTAAATAAAGTAAGTCGATTAAATCAGATTGATCAAATCGCAAAAGTAAAAATTAAAACTCAGTAAAAAGAGAAAAAACAAAACAGCACTCTTATTTTGAGAACAAACAAGTAACATTGCTGATAGATTGTATTGGATAGTTTATGCATGGACAGTAGTTTAGATTTCTATTTTGTGAAATGTACTTGTACAAATGTTTTCTCTTGCATGCTATTCTTGCCTTTCCTGTATCCACTATTGCTGCTGAAACAATGCAAATTTCCCCACTGTGGGACTAATAAAGGTTATCTTATCTTATAAATTCTTATTATATTAATATACTTTTTTAACCCTGTTCTCAGGTAAAGTATGTGGTGATGTCCTACTTGTAATTCATTTCCCGTGTTGCTGCATATTATTTTCTCTCCAGACACTTCTTAATTTGCCTACTATTTTGCTGTTCAAAGTTGGTGAGACTCCACCATAACGCGGTTCCAGGCAGGCCTACAGTATATGACAAGTGTACATCACCCAATCACTTATTTCAGTGTTTCATGACTACATGTCACGATAATTAGAAGTATAGCCTATTCGCTGCCGTGGAGGCGATGATTAGTAATTTATCCTGCATTGACACCTAAAACAAAGCCAACTTTCGCCTCTCTGGCTCTGCATTGTGTTTAGCCGCGTTAGCTAGCCAGCCGTGGACAGCGCAAAATAGCGTGTACCAAGAATTCCCCAATAGTACATGAACAACGAAAAGCAGAGGTTGGGCAACTGTTCAATGTGGATGTGCCGTTTTTTTTTTTTTTTTTACAGTATACTGTTTATTTCATCTCAGTCATTTATGAAATTTCTACTGGCAAACGTCTGAAGCGTCTTGGTTGTCCAAATCGGCGCCATACTGGCTCCGGGCCACCGTTAATGTTGGAAGCTGGCAGGATTATTATTATTTTTTAAATATATGGAACAATGAGTGTTACGGCCGTAACGAGTTAGCGTTCAGTAAAAATACGGACGATCCATAACATTTGACAGGTCTGCCACTGCAAACAACTGTGATAAGTATTTAAATATGAATAAATATATAAGCTATATAAATATTATGTTCTGTAAATACTTCTCTGGCAGTGTCAAACCAAATTGAACATATTCATCTTTGTGAAAGCATTTTTTTTTCTTTCATTAAAGCGCTTGTTGAGGATCTCTACACATTACGCTCCTTTAAAACGTAGTTCAAGGTGATC